>NC_041337.1:15796924-15894424 GCF_004354835.1 Perca flavescens
TCTTAAGTCAGTAATTCAAGATTTTGTGTGTGTGTGTGTGTGTGTGTGTGTGACACTTCAGTCACACACACACTATGACTTTCCCTGGGCAAGGGGCTGCTAGCTGAGTCTGGCAAGCTCTCCCATCTGTCTGTTTGTCTGTTTAGGAGAAAGAGTCGGCCCTAATCCGACCACTGCCCGCGTTTGGCCTTGTTTTGAAAATGCACAACTCTCACAGGGAGAGAACACATTTTCATCCCGTTTTGTGAAACTGTGCCATCGTATTTCAACATGCTTGTAAACAGTAAAAATGTTTCCAGAGTCAGAGTTTAACATTCTCTCGGATGTCTCATGGAGGAGCAGACCTATGGCTTTCCCACAGCTGTCTGTAGATAGAAGCTTGTCTTTCATCATCATCATTATCATCTCTTTGGGGGTTTTCATGATGTGCTCAAATTGCCTCCATTTGTCTTATTAACTATCCCATTGTTGGCATTGTAGAGTGATAGAAGGGCCATTTTCCTTTGCTTTGTACTCCCAATAGTGTCACAGCCTCCCCCCGTAGGATGTTAAAACACTGATAATTTGGAAAAGAGGTGAATGGCTTTTTCTGGCACAGGGCCAGAAGATCCACCGGGAGACTTACGTTTTTAAAGATGTGGTTTATGGCATTTATTGCTGTATTAGTCAGTAACCAGTATAGCCTGACAGGGCCAGCGAGGGGCCAAGGAGGAGGTGATACACTAGGACTGAGGGCTCAGTTGCTTAAGGACTGGGGCCACATAATATGAAAGGCCATTCTCACCACAAACTAAATAATAATAATACACAGATACTACACAACAATATGTAAGTGTATGTTCTGATGTTTGTAAGCAAGTAAAACATGTACAATGTATAATACTCTTTCATTATGTATGTGAGTATAT
The DNA here is from genome assembly GCF_004354835.1 of Perca flavescens. Taxonomy (NCBI): domain Eukaryota; kingdom Metazoa; phylum Chordata; class Actinopteri; order Perciformes; family Percidae; genus Perca; species Perca flavescens. The sequence continues at coordinate 15,797,833 of NC_041337.1, forward strand.
TGTAATTATATATATATGGTCCTAAAAATGGCACTTTGGGCCTGTAAATTGACAGATGATTCCTGCTATTAATCATGCAACTACAAGCAATAATAACCAGCTTGGACTGTGTCAAAGTTTGAGTGTGCTTATTTAAAATTAGACCCAGATTTGCTCTGACTGCAAAATAAACTTGCAGGCTTCGGACCAACAGGCACACACTGTTTAGTACACTCACTTTTAAATGCCTGCTTCAAATTCCTTCTTTTATTTAGTTTGAATAGAGGTCATCGCTGTAAGAACCTGGTTTGGTTAGAAGCGTAGCTTTCAAGAAATATAGTATATTAGTATTAGTATTTACTATATATTGCATATATATATATCATTGTTTTTTATAAGCTGTTCAGAATGCCATGTTTGAAATGGCCCGATATAAACTAAAAGCTGCCAATAGGAATGTTGTGTGTATGCATGATGAGTATGTCAGACCTTTGAGATACTGGTGCTAGATGAACCGATCACTTGTGTATAGCTTGTCATAATATAGCTAAGGCATCAGGTGTTTAAGTAATAGAGCGAGTTTATTTGCAATGTCAATCCTACTCAGTCATGGCAGAAAATCTACCTGCTTGTACCCTTTTTTAACCTTTGTGTTATTATTATGCTACATACTTCTATGTACAGGAAGAGGCAGATATCATAGACCTGCAGAGTTTGAGGGGTTGAAATGCCCACTGAAGGCCTATTTGTTGGATTTTTTTTTTTTTCTTCCAAAAATGCAGCTCTATTTATTTCTGCATAGGTGAAACAGCCAATTCATATACTACAGGCATAAAATGATCCTTGCCTCTCTCTCTCTCTCTCTCTCTCTCTCTCTCTCTCTCTCTCTCTCTCTCTCTCTCTCTCTCTCTCTCTCTCTCATTAGTTTACAAAAAAAACACAAGTCACATCACACTCCCTCATAGTCTGCAGCCATTCTTCCACTAACTGCTTTTTTTCCCCCGTTTTAAGAACTTTTTTCTTCTGAGCCCTAGCTCCATCACTTTCTCTTTCTACAAAAATATAAAGATACTGATCAGTTTATTTTACTGGCTGGATTCTTTGTCTGTCTGATGCTGCCCTGCAGATATTTGGCTTCATGGGAGTAAGTAGAGCAGAGTGGCTTTGGAACAGCATTGGTTTGCTTTCATAAAACCCAGGACACCAAAGGAAAGCAAATGCCTGCTCTGGCTTGTGATGGCAGAAGGGCAAATCTCAAGAGCGGGCAACAGAGGGAGCGGGAAGTGAAGAATGAGGAACAAAATAAAAGTGAGTGCTGCAGAAAGAGAACTGACCGCTCTGTTCAGGGCTCTGCCATTTTAATCTGTGTTCCAAGTTTCAAGACATGTTCCTTTCAGTTTGATTTTATTCCCATCTGTCTTTTGTTGCCTGTTTTACTTCTGAGTTATATATCAAAGTTCTTTGTTAACTTGTGACTCCCTTTTCATGTTTAAGTCGAAGAGAACAGACTTAGTAGACGACATGCAGAATAAACCTTTCTTACTTGATTTGATGTGGTTTCCCTTAATATCCACAGAGCAAGCAGGCATCTCATTTGTTCATGAGGCTCAGGAGATGACGTGTCTTTGTGATTTTGGAGAATCAAAACCTCAGTCTAGCGGCTAGCCTAGAGTGGTTTGGATTGTTTAGATATGAAGCTATGATTTCAAAGGATGTCAGCCAAAAATAAGAGTATTTCAGGGGAAAACAATGCAACTACTCGGCTGACTTCTCTTGCTCTGGCTTCAACTCATGACTCGAATGAAAAGCGACAAGCGTTTTTATACGGAAGCAGTGTTTTCAGGCAGAAGGGCCTTTCTTCTTTGCTGTCCTCAGTAGAGGAGGGGGGGGAATCTAAGGCCTGCACTGAAGAGAGACTGCCCTGCATTCCCCTAGTAACAACATTGTTATTGGAGGGGAATGACAGAAGTTGTGAGGGAAGTTGCTATAGCTACAAGTTAATTTGGTTTTGTAACCTAAAGTGACAGTGGGCTAATAAAGTAAAGTACTGCTAGTTGTTAGCCAGTTTGCCCAGAGACATGAACATTAGAGGTGTTGTGTATTCTATACTATAATTTTCTTTGACATATTGTCATCTGTTTTAATAGCATTAGGTGTGCAACCAATATTTGAAGAATGTAATGTAGTAGTAGTAGTAGTACTAGTAGTAAGGGTAAAGTCAGTAAGTTGCTAATAGATGCAACTTATCTTGGCTTGTTGAAGGGTTTTATGGTATAAAGCCTGGAGAAGGCTTGTCTGTGTGTGCGCACCTATCTATTATCCAATTTACACCAACTTTTACCTGTGTGGGGCTCACCAACACACGTAATGACCTACAATATCCCTGCTGTTTCCACAAACTGGGCGTAGAATGAACGTCAGTTAGTGCATCATGATCTGCTCTGTCATCAGCCAGTTAATTGCTTGTGCTGCGTCAACATTTTTTCACTTGAGGAGCGAGCGCTGCAAGCACAGCTCTGATCTTAATCTCCATTTAGGTTGCTGCACACGGTGCGACCCTTTTTCACTAACGTTTAACCTGTGAGTTTACTGTAAAAGTGGACTATGTGTATATGATCCTGTCTGTGTAGTTTAAGAGAGATAATGCAGAGGTGGAGAGTCAGACACCACATAGGGAATCATGTCTTTTGCTGTGTGTGTATATCCTCTATTATTTTGCCGGAACAAAGCTATTCGTTGTTTGTGCGTGGTCCTAAGGCTACAGATTGCATTCGAGGATCAAGAGACAGAGAGGGCTTTTTGTCCCGGGTCTGAATAGCCATTACACTCAGCCCACATTAAAGAGACACGGCTCCTGCCTAACTGCCTCTCCCTCTCCAGGGGGTTCAGAGCCAGCCTGGGTACTTACGAAAGGAGCAACATGTGTATAGATGGCACACACACATTGCATGCATAGATGGTGACAACATAACCTGATGGTCACCCACATTTTTATATCAATATAATTGTATGTATTATGTGTTGTACAAAGATTTTAGAGATAACAACATTTGAAAGAGTAAGCGATCAGGACCGAAGTAGGGGATCACATCTGTGTTGGGCTGGGGAGGCTGACTGTTGACTGCCAATCATGACCATCTGCCTACAGAGCAAGCAAGGGAAGTGAGATGGAGAGAGAGGGAGTCGGGACGGCGGACATTACGTAATACAGTGGAGTCTAGGCAGGCTGATGGGGGATGGAGGGATTGCGGGATAGAGAGCAGTGCGTGTTCTATTAATAGTAGGTATGAATGGGGCAGCTGTCTGGGCTGCACAGCGGGCAGACGATCCTCAACACCAGCCTGGTCAGTTCTAGCAGCCCCTGTCACTATGTTACATCATTGTACAGGATATACTAGTTTGACTACAACATACCATTCACTGCACTGTTTCTTTTTACACTGGTTTGTGCACTGATAACTAAGTCACATTTCCTCAAAAGCCTTCATCTACATCTTCAACTATGATTTCCTATGCTTTTGGATAACACACACAGTGGCTCATCTACATGAACAGTGCACAGTCCAAATTCCCTTTAGAGCCCAGCAGGATCCCTTAAACAGGCTAAAAGGAAATGGGGGAGAGAGAGAGAGATGCATATCAGAACACGTGACAGGGAAATGTATGGTTAACAATTCTCTGGTGGTTTTGTGGTTTCCATCACGCTCTCAGTCAGCCTCCCTCACATTGTTTCCCTCTGAGTGTGCATGAGGATGAGCGATGCGAACATATGTTTTAGAGATGAATAAATGAAAAGCTTTGTCTAAGGACAAGTCTCATGACTGGAAAACATTACTTTGGTGTGCGTACCTCATCCGCTGGGTGCATTTGCATTTGTGTTCGAGAGAGATGAAGAGAGAAACGGTCACAGAGGCAAAAAGCAATATGAAAACACTGTCAGTGTTTGCTGAATGTGTAATCCTATCACAACTCAGAGTGGTGTTTAAAAGTTGACAGTGTTTTTTGACTCTTTGACTGCTAAGGTCATACAACAGTCCCAATGCCAATCTGAGGCACGCAGCTGCTTTGGATATGAAGAAGCCGGCATACATGCATACAGTACATAGAGACACACAAATACACCCTGATGCCTGTTTTGGGGCTCGTGGCAATCACATTGGATGGATAAGTGCTATTTAGAGTGACGACCACTGGTGCTGAGAAGGAGATCAGAGATTATTGTTGGCGGTGTACAACCCTAGTGAAAACTACACCTACCATATTGAACTCAGCACATCTATGAATCATCCTGATAAAAAACCGATAGGCGTTGTGGTCAGCCAACTCAAAACAATGAAATCTACGGATACTGCTCAGCCCCATCCATTCTGTCTTCCTTTTCTCTTGACCTTCTAAAACTCCTTCCAAGCAGTCTGCGCGACACCAACGATATTTATTTCCTGCTAAACTAGATAGACCTCTAGTAGTGTGTTGTCCAGGACTTAAAGTGATATATTGGGTATTTATTTTGAGAATGAAATAATCACCTCCTGTTACCTGTATACTTGTAGGGTTGCTGCAAATATGTTTACAGTGTGCTCCTTTACAGACCGCAAGAGCTTGGGGGTTGTGGGAAGTCGTGTTCTGGTAAACTGAGTCATGGCTGTTCCAAAGAGGTGGGATACACACGAAGGGAGGGAGAGGGATTAGATAAGGTTAGGCAAAAAAACTAAGATGAAAAATACACTTTAGGAAGTTCTTTACACAACTGATAAACACGTCAAGTTTTTAGCCGTGTGTGTGTGGCCTGCTTGTTGGTTTTCAAAGTTGTGATGTGTTTTGTGGCAGTTGGCCTGGACCTTAAGTGGACTTTTACTAAGTGCAATGTGCGCATTAGCCCAGACAGATCCTGGGGATTTCTACTGGGCTGGTAACTGGAGCAGAGGTGCTGTGTTAAATATAGAGGGAAGGCCCAGTCGTCTTCCCAACAATAGCAGAGGGCCCACTATAGTACTCGATGGGGGTGGGGGTTGAAAAACGGCAACACCATCATATCACCATCTGCAGTATCAAAGTCCAAATGACCTGGTGTGGAAATTTACTATGTTGGAAGTTTTCTTCCAATGGGTATCCAACTAATAATAAGTTAATCTTGAAAATCATCCCACAAAAATACTCAGTCTGAGGCTGGACCCATTGTAACCTACTGCACCTTGAATAAAATGATGGTTATCCAAATCTTATCCGTTCATTGCACACAATACACAGATCCACACATGCTTGGGACTTTTCCCCATTCTGCACTCTGAGCTTGTTGCTGCTACTTGTGTCTCAGCTCAAAGACTGGTTGGCTTGTTGACTTTAACTGGTCCATGGGTTGGGCCGCTGCCAGAGGGGATGGTTCTTGGCTTAGCCGAGGCCAATAGAAGAGGGAGGAAGGAAGGTAAGAGGGTGTGTGTTTTGTGGGTGTGAGAGAGTGTATGGTTTTGTTTGTGCATGCACTTAAGTTGGCAAAATTCTCCTACCAGAAGCTTTTACAAATCGTGTCATCGTTAAATTTACTGCATGCCATAAACGTGCCATGGTTGGACTGAAAGGCTCCTGTAAACATCCAGATTTGGGGAGTCAAAAACCCAAAATACCCTTACACACACACACACACACACACACACACACACACACACACACACACACACACACACACACTGCCCAACTTTGTTGACGGCGATCTCTGCTCTCCAATCACCTCTTTCTGGGCACTAAATAGAGGCATCCTCAGTTTGACTCTCCTAAGAAGATGCAGACAAATTTACTGTTGAGTCGGTGCGATGGCTCTTTATTTCTGACCTCCACTCCCACCAAGTTTAATGGCGACATAAATTAGTTATTTCAGAGACTGACGAGAAGTTATAGAGAGAGTAGTGGACCGTGTCATTTAGAGTATCTACAGGCACTAATGTGATCATCATGCTGTTATCTCTACAAGCTGGTTTTATGATGGCAGAATGTGGCAGCCATCTGCTTCTAACTTGGGGTAAACAATATCAAAGTCAGTCTGATAGCAACAGTAGATTAGCTTCACCACTGTCAGCATGAGTAAGAGTCAATTGGCAGTTAGCCCTCTGGGAAAATGGTAACACAAAGTTTACAATAAAAAAACGTTTGATTTATGAATTGAATACTAGTGATATAAATAAATCAATGAATATGTTTTAAATGTCATTAGTGTTGTTAATTGTTTAACACATGCACACACACAGACTCGCACAACAACCAGATTTAATGAAACTGCCGTGGAGTATCATGGTTCTGCCGGGAATCAGAGGAAGGAAAAAGCTCTGTCAGTAAATCAGAGTGGTGGTGGGGGGGGCAAGGTGGTGTGTGTTGGTATTCCTCTGTGTGGTTGTGTGAGAGAGGGATAAGTGATAAAGTTTGAATCATCTCTGGAATCAGCTAATACTAATACAAGTCAGCTAGCCGACTTTCCAGTATGCTTTCTTCTGTTTTACTAACACAAACGCACACACGCACGCACGCAAAACAGATATGCATGACTGTCAGTGGTATGCTATGAGTATACCTTTTTTATAATTTTCTTTAACTCCACAGTCAGTTGACAACACGTCTGTGTTTGCAACAAACTGATAAAAGCAGCACAGAAATGTTATTAATGAAGAGACAGAGGCCCACGAATCAAAAGTATGTCCCTGGCTGGCCCTGTTTAGTGCTGAAAACAAGTCTAATGCCTGAAACAGGACACGGCTAATCTTGTTATCTCTTTATCTCTCATCCAGACTGTGTGTGTGTGTGTGTGTGTGTGTGTGTGTGTGTGTGTGTGTGTGTGTGTGTGTGTGTGTGTGTGTGTGTGTGTGTGTGTGTGTGTGTGTGTGTGTGTGTGTGTGTGTGTGTGTGTGTGTGTGTGTGTGTGTGTGTGTGTGTGTGTGTGTGTGTGTGTGTGTGTGTGTGTGTGTGTGTGTGAGAGACCACCTCTCTGCTGGCGATTTATTCTGTTTTATCTGTGGTGTGGATATTATTCTTTGCATACTATTATTCTCTCCATGTTGGTATTTTATAATTGTATTGTTTTGCCAATTGACCGCTTGTATTCAGAACACACACAGACACACTCCCACTCAACCCATGTTTAGAGACGAAGAGTAAAACCAGCATCTTTTGTGGGGAAAAAGCAGTTTTTATCGGATACATTCCTTCATGATCTGTTTGCTTCCCATCCAACACATTCTCATCAGGGTGGGAGCTGAAATGCTTTCTGAACTTTTTCTGTTTCTATAAAATGTCTTTTATATCCACTTTATAAGTGTCTTGTCACTTCTTAGAGAGGGTATGTGAGCAGGTACACACATGCTTGCTGATTTAAAGTGTTTTTGGACTCAAGTGAAGTTTTTGAGGTGTGTGTGTGTGTGTGTGTGTGTGTGTGTGTGTGTGTGTGTGTGTGTGTGTGTGTGTGTGTGTGTGTGTGTGTGTGTGTGTGTGTGTGTGTGTGTGTGTGTGTGTGTGTGTGTGTGTGTGTGTGTGTGTGTGTGTGTGTGTGTGTGTGTGTGTGTGTGTGTGTGAGACTCTGAGTGGATCTCTGCCAGAGCTTAGGGCTTGGCTGAGAGAACGCCTCAAACCAGTTTACTCTGGTTGTGTAGTGTAGAAGTCTGGGGGCGGGACAGGGACCTCTTAAAGCTGCAGTATCTCTGTCTCTCTTTGTTTATGTGTGTCTATTTTGTGTTGCATATGTTGGCATTTTACAGCATTTGGATTTGCAATTTATATACATAGCTGTACATAGTGGACATATATTCACCCCATTGTTGTTGGCTTTGACAGCTTGCTTTTTTGGGGATTTTGCATGAGAATTCTTTTTTTTTGTGCACAAGTGTGTGGGTGAGTTCTTGGCCCTGCCTTAAATAACTTTCCCCACTTTGCTTTCAGGGACAGCAAAAGCAGAGGTGAAGAGTGCATTATAGAATAGATGAAGAGAATAACTCTGAAGCGGAGAACTTTGTGCTTCATTGCAGGATGACAGAAATTATTGTTGTGCTCGGTCACGTTTTTATTAGAATGCCGGATGCCAAAGCACACTCTTTGGGCTCACTGTGCATGTGTATGTGTTTGTGGATGTGTACTATGTGTATGTGTACGCTGCTAGTTAAAGTGGGCAGTATAAATATGGTTTAAGCTGAGAGTGGACTGCTCAGCATGGGGTGGACTGAGCAGGAAGGGAGGAACAAGCATTTCTTTCCCTCCTAAGCGAGGTTGCACAAGCTGTGCAGAAGCATACCACAAAAACGCTTTCCATCACATCCTCATGCACACACACACACACACACACACACACACACACACACACACACACACACACACACACACACACACACACACACACAATTGCCCAAGACTTACTGTACATATAATCATGTATCTCTCTGTGTTCTGAGTACTTGTTTGTTCACTGCATCATCCAAATTTATTCTAACATCACTGCTGATATTTTTTGGGGGCTACAGAGACTTATAGTTTTCTCTGGGGACAAGGCCGGACTTTTTCTTTTAAAATAATTTTCCATGACTCAGTCAAAACAACAAACCGTTTTACGGAGTATGGCCAAAGTTTGATCTGTTCAAGCATATCCCTGGGTTCCAGGTGAAGAAGAGACATGAGCAGTCTATATCTGACTTTCTCCTGTGTGGTCAATCTGTAATTGTATGTTTTGCAGGAAGCCCTCAGGTCATGCTGATAAGGAGGTGATGGCTGCCACCGTTTTGACCTCACTATCCACGTCCCCTTTGGTGCTCAACCCTTCCTCTGCAGCCACAGGTATCCTCACTGCCTCAGCAACACCTGCATTCTACCTTAAACATACCAGCAGTGGAAACTGCTCCATCAAATACTGACTCATCCACTGTATTAAACAAAGTGAGTGCATTACTTTACATCATAATGAGAGTTAGTCTGTTTTAGTCCGCTAAAGCGGCGAGACAGTGGGAAAAAAACTCATCATCAAGCACTTGATTTTAGTTTCCCCCGACACAGACTGACTAGAGCTAATTCGTTTATGTGTTAATCTGGGTTCATCTAATGTACGAAAGTCTTCCAGTATTATTAGCACTATTCTCTTATCTACATGCATGCTTACCCAAGCCCAGCATTTTCTGCCAACAGTTCAGCTATGACCCTATCACCACAGCTCCTTTAGCTGTTTCCAGTATTACTGTGGTTGCCATTGCCATGCCAACCCTGCCAGACGGTCAAAGTCCTATCTGCTTTTTATTTTTTTGAGCCAGCAGTAAACTAAGGCTACTATTATTGCTCTCAGTAAGGCAACATGTAGCAGTTCATATCCCATATCACCTCATTCGACACTACTGTACCAATTGGCAAAATAAATCTACAACAATGGAGGTTTCATTGTAGAATTCAGCAGTCCTTGGCTCTTGTCAGAGATGCTGTGGGTTTAAAGGAACACGCCGACTTATTGGGAATTTAGCTTATTCACCGTAACCCCCAGAGTAAGACAAGTCCATACATACCCTTCTCATCTCCGTGCGTGCTGTAACGCTGTCTGACGGTTCCAGCATTAGCTTAGCCCAGCACAGATCCTGCAGGTAACTGGTTCCGACTAGCCTACTGCTCCAAATTGTGACAAAAGTGACAAAATAACGCCAACATGTTTCTATTTACATGTTGTGATTTGTATAGTCACAGCGTGTACAAAAAACAACGTAACATGAGACACAGCCGTCTTCTGACAGTAAACAAACCGGGAACTATATTCTCAGACGGGCTTGCTGCGAGCATATCACTCCGCCCAAGTACTATATTCTTCCGCCTGAGAATATAGTTCCCGGTTTGTTTACAGTTAGAAGACTGCTGTGTCTCATGTTACGTTGTTTTTTGTACACGCTGTGACTCTATAAATCACAACATGTAAATAGGAACATGTTGGCGTTATTTTGTCACTTATTCGGAGCAGTAAGATTACTGGAACCATTCACCTGCATGTTCTGTGCTGGCCTGATGCCGCTGGAGCCGTCAGACAGCGTTACAGCACGCACGGAGATGAGAAGGGTATGTATCGACTTGTCTAACTCTGGGGGTTACGGTGAATAAGCTAAATTCCCAATAAGTCGGCGTGTTCCTTTTAAGAGGAGCTCATTTTCCTTGAAAAGTTTACTTTGCACAAAGTGTTGCAGATAAGGGATGTTGGTTAATATATTTGATAGGGCTGGACGATAGGGGGAGAAAATCAGATATCACGATATTCTTAACCAAATACCTCGATATCGATATTGCGGCGATTATCTAGGGTTGACAATTGGTGCTCTAACAAAATATCTTCACACTTAGATTTTTGATATGTAATCATCAGTAATGTGGACATAATGTCTAAGTGGGGAAAAGGCAAATAATAGAACAGCTAGAACAGTCTGGTAAGTTCAGAAAAGTACATCACTTTACTGTAATGCAGCCTTTAAAAAACAGTAAAAGACAATACTTATGTCATATCACGATATTACGATATCCAAAATCTAAGACGATATCTAGTCTCATATCACGATATCGATATAATATCGATATATTGCCCAGCCCTAATATTTTATTTATCACAGCTTCACAAACATGTCTGTGCAAGTTAGGAGTTTAGGTGAATGCTATTATGTAGCCCCCTATATGAGTTAAATAGTGTGTGATTTGTTTCTCTCTTATGTGGTTGCCATATTAGTAATTCTGTGAATGGTTATCTTTATACACAATTTGATCTATACTACAGTACATATAAAAATGGAATTCATTCTTACATTCCTATAGGAAATAGTTATTGGTTGGTTTATATTAATAGCCAACATGCATGATATTAAGCTTTGCTCTATGTTGGGGTTTAGGTTTTGTTTTTTCTTATGTTGTGCCACAGTGAAAGTCCGATCAAGGCGATTATCAGGTCTTTTAGGTCAAGCATCATTGGATTGGTCAAAAGGGTATAGAAAGGGTTTAGAGAAATAATATAGTACACTGTCCAGGAAATATAAAGCTGTGTTGGGCTTAATGGGCAAGGTTTAGTATAGTGAAATGAAAAGGGTTAGAACAGTAGAGTATCTACTGTATATAAGGATTGAAGATATTAGAATGTATGCATCAAACAGACTATTATGGTAGGGCTTTTAAGGAGATTTTACATTTTCATTTCCATTACAGGGTTTGGGTCAGAATTGTTATGCACACTGCACCAACATTATGTTGCCATCGTTTTTACTTAAGGCCTATTAAAGTAGTGTGCACTTACACTGTTCACATTTGTCTGTCTTCTATGAAAAATCCTGTTTTTAGCCATGTCTTGCCATTAATCTAAAGTGAACACTCTATTCTTTAAACTGCAGTCCCAGAGCCAGCCAGCAGGGCTTGGAAAGAGATGTTGTCAGCTAGCTACAGCAGTTCGACCAGTGGCAACTGGAGCTTGGACACCAGCGACCAATCAGTGCCCTCCACACCGTCCCCGCCTCTTTCCAGTGATACCAACAAGAACTTCCTGCTCTCTTCCCAGGGTTATGATGTCAGTGAGGATGTCACAGAGAGCACGCACTTCATGTTTGAGGACCCCATACCTCGGAAGCGAAAGGTAAATATATGAATGTGATGAAAAAATTAATTCATGTTTCTTTTATATTTGAATCATTATGTTATGCACACAATTTATAAAGCAGTGACGCATATGGAAAGCAGTTTTGGCTGAATCCTTATTTATTAACAGCCGTAGGTCTTTTATTGTGAAATAATTGGGAAGTACTTAGGAAAGTGTTTATGGTTTGATGACATAGCACAGTTAAAGAGCAGGGGCACATTCAATCTCAAAACAGTGTGCAGCGTTTTGCTACGGTTTTCTGGTTGAACGACATGTTCTCCCGGAACGGTGTGAAACGGCGTGAAACGGCTTTGAGATATGTTTTCGTTTTGTCGTTTGGTGGGTGTGTCACTCATTTGTTGACTGTGTCACAGGTCACACCCAATCAGCAGAGATGTGTCTGTAAACTCGTGGTAATAAAAAGGCACCCCCATTTCAGTTTAAAAAAAATGTGTTGCTATGTTTTGTCCGGGCTGAACGTGGCCCAGATCAGAAAAACACATCTGCTTATTATTCAGATATTTAACACACATCTAATAAGACAAACCATATATCATTAAGATAATAAATTAAACTCTAAAAATAAGTTGACATCCACAGTAAATACAGTTTCTTTTGACTCTGCTAGTTTCTTGACACAGTTCTGTGGTTATCACAGCTGTCCATTCCGCTTTAACTTTAACCAAAACAATTAGTGCATGCTGAGTAATACTTGTTGTACAGAAACAACTCGGATGTGCATTTGTTATTTCTATAAATTTGTAGCAGGAGACCTTGAAAAACCCACTAGAAGCATTCAGAAAATGTAAGCACTGTGCAGTTTAACAGCCTCTGACATAACTGTCACATTCTGCTTGTGTAGATGATGGATTATATTCTACCTCCCATCTCTCCCTCTCATTTCTTTTTTACTATAGAAACAGTCCAGAACGTCAAAGTGTTTTCACTGTCAAGAAGCTTTCTATCCCCTTTTCAGGAGGTGGTAAAGGTTTAATAACAATGAAGGAGATGGGAGGGATAAACAGCGGGAAGGAACAAAAGAATCAAGGGATGCATAAAAATGAGGACAGGCAAGGGTGTAGAGGAGTAGTCATGGTAGCGACAAGAGGAGAAATGAATCTCAATATTTCCCCTAGCCATAGAGTGACAGAGGAGAGCTCATATATGGTACAATTTGTGGGAGTTTGCAATTCCACCTCCCTGGAGTGGGGCAGCACTGAAGGTTATTGAGCTGGCAAGTATATAAAACCATGAAGACTCCGAGGACGATGCTGCCAGAGACCCATGCCATACCATACATACGCACACAGGAAATGAAGTAGGATAATACTAGGAGAAATATAGACACACACGTTGTGTGGAAGAGGCCTAAAAACATGAACTAACCTGCTGGCTAGTTTTGTGTTGCAATATACAGTAGCCACCAATCCTGTAGGTCTAAACCTTCTGTAGGCAGCTGCCCCTTGGATAGTAGGCCGTTTGATTTTGTGCAGGCAATGGGTTAAGAGGATTATTTAATCACCAGTCTTACTGTAACAGTGTTAAGGTTCAAGAAAAACGCTTAGGGAATTAAGTGATTTGTGATTGTTTGTGGGATTAAAGACGAGCTTTGCTGTGTCATTTGTATTAGGAGGATTGTTTTAACCGCATTGGTAGGGGACATGCATATAGCCAGCACCACTTGAGTAGTTTAATACCATGTTGCTGTTGAATATAAGGGAGAGACAGTCAACAAGAAATAGTTCAGAGGAATATAAGCGTAAAGATAGTTAACAAAACCACTGATAAAAACTCTCACTTCTCTTTCTCAGTTTTCCTCTTTCTGTCTTTCCTGCTTCCTCCATACCTTCTGTTCTTGCTCTTCTTTCTCCAGAGGCTGTTGAAAGGTAATGAGAATACAAACCCACTGCCTTTCATTAGCAGCGATGCAGGTCCCTGCCTGCTCATCGGACAGCTGCCAGCCCCTGATAGGCAAAAGAGAAAATTAATTGAAATAAAAAACACCCATTTCATCCATCCATCCATCCATCCATCCTCATGGCTTGCTTATGAACCAAGGAGAGTTACAAGCAAATGTCATAAGCATTTACAAATGCTACCTTTTGATGATCAGAGATTAGAAAGAGATCAGTTTGGTTTTCACAGGTGTGTTTGTGTACCCATCTATGTACGTATACATGAAGAAGTGAGTGTACATATATGCATATTTAGTTGCACTTTTGTGAGAGGCCTTGAATGTTGTTTTAAACATTAGGGGCACCCCCAGGCTGCACCCTAACACAAAACTATTTCTGGTAAGATGGATCTTCGCCTCAGATCACGACATGCATGGACAGCAGGAAGAGTCCAAATCAAAAAAGTGCTCATCGTCAGTGAACATAAAAGTACTGTGTGAGATAGAGAAAAGAGGTTACGGTTTCATTGTCTGCCCTCTCTGTCCCTGTCTTTTTCTGTCTCTCTCTCTCTTTCACTCTGTATGTGTCTCAACTTGTCACATATTGGGTTTCTATTTTTATAGGCTTGCTGCTCTAATCAGCCTCTAATGAGGTGTAGTGTTTGGCCCCTTGTAGCTTGGCACTCAATCCCCCACGAAGGCCTTTTTGTATTGAGGCTGCCAATGAGATAAAAACATAAACCTCCATTTCCCATGAAATACTCATCAGTGTTCTGCAGATAATGTTTAGTTTGATCACTGTTTCTACCATGGCTAGTAGTTTTTCCGTTGTTAAAACAAATTATTATCAAGCCAAGGGCTTGAATTAAAAGATTAAATAAATAAACCAAACATAGATGGAATGAAAACGCACTATGTTGTGTTTATAGTGACACTTCCAAATTAGCTCATAATCTTCAGACTCAAGTTGGTTTTGTGTTAAACGTCTCTTTCAGAACTCCATGAAGGTGATGTTCAAGTGCTTATGGAAGAACTGTGAAAAGGTCCTCAGCACCTCCTCAGGGATCCAGCGACACGTCCGCACCGTCCACCTGGGGTGAGTCGCAGGTCATCACGGGAAAACAGAACACATGTAGTGCTTAGTTATTGTCTCCAACAGGGATTATTTACCAACTATTAGCCGTATTCTTCACTTCTCTTATAGATGTAAAATGTTTAAAAAATATATTAGAGTCTTATATTAAAGTCTTGCATGTATTGCTGCCTAGTTGTGTGTCTTATGCACTTAGCCAAAGTTTTTGTCTTAGCTGAGCCACTACAACTAAGCCTAACACACACACACACACACACACACACACACACACACACACACACACACACACACACACACACACACACACCCCACCACCACCACCATATGATGATCTGTATGAGTCACATTGATGATCTTCATTGTGACACTAGTCTATATCCTTGACGTTCCACTTCCGAGATTGCTCCGTTTCCTGATGCCAGACAAAAAATTCGTCAGATTTTAATAATTTAGGGCGGATAGGATTGAATTTAAAATCCTCCTCCTGACTTACAAAGCTCTAAATGGTCAAGCACCATCATACTTAGAAGAGCTCATAAGCCCCAGAATGCGGGCTATTGGTTCCTAGAGTCTCTGGAAGTAGACTGGGGAAGGGCCTTCTGAACCAGAAGCGGGCAGACACGTTACCACATTTGATCCGTTGCCTCCGGGCGTCCTTTGTGTTGATATTTTAAGGGTAGGGTAAATCCAGACAACTAGCTAGACTATCTGTCCAATCTGAGTTTTCTGTTGCACAAGATACTGGTGTTGTCAGCTCTCGAGCTTCTTCTTGTGGAAGAAGCACTGATTTGTTAGTCAAGGGCTAGCACTCCACCAATCAGATTGGTCATTGAGTATGTCTGCCCACTGGCCGATTCAACAAGTAAAATCGGCCAAAATGGAGCATGTTTTTCTCCCATCCCCGAATGCTATGTGAGTAGCCAGACTCTCCTCCAGCGCGCTTTGGAGGAGGGTCCCAACCGGCCCGTCAGACACCGCCTACCAAAGGTTTCTTCCTAAAAGGGTTTTTTCTTGCCAGAATACACTGACAGTTTTTATAAGTTTTTATTTGTTTTCATATTCATGTTTTTATTTGTATTTATTTTTTTATAATTGCAGGCTTTATTTTTCACTTACAACTAAGCCCACACACACACACACACACACACACACACACACACACACACACACACACACACACACACCCCACCACCACCACCATATGATGATCTGTATGAGTCACATTGATGATCTTCATTGTGACACTAGTCTATATCCTTGACGTTCCACTTCCGAGATTGCTCCGTTGCCGCCAGAAAAATTGGTCAGATTTTAATAATTTAGGCCGGATACCTTTGTGTTGATATTTTAAGGGTAGGGTAAATCCAGACAATAAAGAACTCCACTGTGAGGGTCTCACCACTGACAGTTTTATAAGTTTTTTATTTTTTTTCATATTCATGTTTTTATTTGTATTTATTTTTTTATAATTGCAGGCTTTATTTTTCACTTTGATAAAGAACTCCACTGTGTAGTTATGTATGTACAGTTAAGTAATAATTTCTCTGCAGCAACGGGGTAGTAGTGTTGAATTCTGGGATTTAAATAATGTGGCAAGAAAAGTGCCACATCTTACAAGTCACAGCTTGGATGCTGTCCAACTGCCTGCCTTTACATCTAACCAGCTGAGCTTGGGTATTACAGTTATATTACAAAGATTTAAAGATAACTGAATATGATATAAATGTAAAAAATGTCACATTGTATCATATGTGGTCCATTGTATCACATTGTAGCAACACAGCACTAGTTTACATTCACTGCTTTTATCCAATGCAGCAGGTACACGTAAGATAATATAAAATGATAAATTTGTCACCCAGTGAAATACAAAGCAGTACAAACTTGCTGAGTTAACACAAAGATTTAAAGGGGATGGTAATTATGACAATTGTATGTTTATAATATTACTAAAAGCAAGGGTAGAGAGACAGACTCAGACTTTACGTTACTCCATGCGTTAGTTTAACGTCATACAGTTTTTAGTGGTTCCTCAAAAACTGTCCACACAGTTATTATCATTCCATCAACAGTCTCTTTGAGGATCCCTGCAGCACACTGACTTTTACTGCCCCCTGCTGCTGGGAAGAGCAACCATATCCTGCACTTTATTTTGGTCATATACTGTACCTGACAGCTGTGCTTATGTCTGTAGATGACACTGGTATTTTAGTAAAATCGAACCTCAAAGGTAAAGACAGTGGCATCTTGCATAATCACTACGATCCCAAGTCGGTAGGTATTCAAAAAAATGTACCCTAATGCTTTTTAGAATCCGTTCATTATTCTTATCTTTTCTGTAATGTTTGTATGTTTACAGTTAATCATTATAAATCATAGCTATTTGCATGGTGTGCAGTGAATTTGCTGGTGCGTTTTTGGTGAAGTTTTCAAAATCATACTGAATACTGAATTCAAGATTAAAAACATCCGCAAATAAATTGTAAAATTGAAACTATGTGACATTGAATACACATTATTGTTCTTTATTTATTATTATTTCTTCAGTACACTGAAATGTGTTTTGCTTTATTTCCAGAGAAATCTCTAACAGCATGAAAACAGTGTGCTAGATTGCAATGGCAATATATCATAGGCCTACTCATCCAACCTCGAGCACAGGCAACAGTCTTTAGGTGAATGTCTATTTGAGATCATGGACCTGAGCCACCAATTCAATGGTTGCCGATGAGAGCGAAGTGAGTGGAATAATTTAAAAAAACCTAGCATAAAGCATTTTCTGGCACCCATGTTTATGAATTTGACATGAAAGGACTTCATTTCAGAACACACTTGTACTACCTACATAAAGATGTGGTCATATCAGTGTTAAAGCTGTGCATCAATAAAGCAGCTGTGATGCAAGATGAGAGGGGCAATCAGCTGTGTCTTCAAAAGCTGCATAACCCAAAGTTTAAGAGGTCCAATGCTGTTCATTATCCCTTCAAAAGTTGAAACTTTTTTTTTTTATTTAGGAATATCCTTAAAGAGTTTTAAGTAGTTGCCGTTTCTCTCCTGCAGGCGAAACAGCGACTCGGACTACAGCGATGGAGAGGAGGACTTTTACTACTCGGAGATCGAGGTCAACATGGACAGCCTAACAGAGGGCTTGTCCAGCCTCACACCCACCTCACCCACCACGTCTGGCCCTCCGCCCATCTTCCCTCCACCACTCACCGCTGTCCCTCACTCTGAACACATCAATATGAACGATTCGCAGAGCCAAGCCCCGACACTGCTCAGTCAGTCAGCTCCCTCCACGCTTTGCCACATCCGCACTGACCACGCCTACCAGGTAATTTACACAAGACACAGACTTTGGACACACATACACAAACATACACATTTCTTAAACTTGATGCAACTGCAATGCCCCCTGAAAACAAGACAAAACATTAAGCAGTTAGTATGTTACAAAGCAACAAAGGTTTCAGATTTCTATTGAATCTGCAGGGGCAGGTTTTTGAGATCAGTGTGGGAAAAAAGGCTCTGAGGTCAGAGTGAATGACTTAACTCCTACACCAGTGTGGGAGTATATCCTAGGGAGAGAAAGGAATGGGAAAAAAATTTTTGTTGCAAATATTAACACCGGTTCACATGAAGAACAAAATCTGAATATTTTTTAAGTCAGAAAAAAGATTCAATCATGCTCAAATTCCTGCTTACAACACTTTATTTGAACTGCTTTGTTGCAACTTTGGGTAGCCATGCCTCCTCCCTCTTCTTTATGCTTGTCCTTTCTCTTCTTTTTCTTCCACCTAACTATACAAATTCATGTGCACTCCTCACTTACATGCCCTTGGGGGTAAAAATGAAATTCTTGTTTTAGCTGGAAAAACATATTTGTTTAAAGTATAATTTCTTTTTAGTTATTCAGTATTGAATGCAGTCCTTTGCAGTGGTTTGAGGTTGTATGCAACTTCTAGTTGCCATGACAACACATAATGCACTTGAAAATAGACTTACAGTATGTAAACGCACTGAAACTAAAACACCTACTTTTCACATTGCACTGCACTCATACTTTTCTATTAAATACTGCTAACTCCATGTTCTCACTGCCATTCTTCATGCTGTCTTCAAAACGGTTTTGTGCCATATTCTACCTCAGTATATTTTATCTATAATCATAAAACTTGCAGATATTTTCTGTTTACTTAAAATGCAAAGTTTTTGTGGTAGGCAGTTGTGTTCTGGATACCTGATCAGAGCTGATATGAAGGCACATTTCTGATGTAAAGGTGTAGAAATGCCTTCACTGCTCATTATGATCTTTTTTTCTCTTCTCTGTTTCTATCTGCACCTTTCCTGTCCCTCCGTCTTTCTGTCGTGTCCTCTCCTGGCTGTGGTGGGGTGGTTGTCCATGTTCCAGGCCACTGCTCCAGTGAGTATCCCAGTGGGTCCTGAGCTGGCTGGGTTAGGCAATGGTAATGGCACCGGGCCTGGAATTGGGACAGGGAACGGCATCAGTGTGTCATGGCAATCCCCTCCTGTCATTTTCAAAGGCGTCCCGGTGAGTGAGGCTTTGTCTCACACCTTTTTAATCTTTGATTTAAATTTCTTTCCTGCTGTTTCAACTCTTAACCTTTTTTTTCTTTTGTAGCTTTTTGTCACTTTTTGAGGATTTTAACTCTCTCTGCTTCTTAATACCATCATCTTTTCATTTACATTTGTATATATAAATTATTATATATAAATGTTTCTAAATACAGCACAGTCCATCCAACGATGCTATTCAAAGTGCTTTACATATAATCAAGATAAGAACCCATAAAACCAAATGTACTTGTATATGTAACATTACATGCATATGTGTCTCATTCGTTTTTTTATCTTTAGATTTATACAATTGAATAGAAATTTATAAAAAGTTTAGGATTCATTAATTTATATATAACAATAGAAATAAAAACTTGAAAATGCAGTCTTTAACATGATCAGGGCCCCTAGTAGGCTGTTTTAAAGGCTGGGCCCATAATGGCTGAAACAGCATTGTCATGAATCAGAGTCTGGGCTCATGGGACATCCAGAAGACAGTCAGGAGGGATCTAGGGGGCACATATTGTATCTTTAAAGCACATCAGATGTGCTCAGGCACAGAACTGTTTAAAGATTTACAAACCAATAAAAGGGTCTTAAAATCAATAATAAAACTGACAGCCAACCACTGCAGGGACACACAAAACGTATGTACAGTAATGTGAGCTAAAACATTCATTTTATTAAATTGATTTTGAACTGTGGTTTAGACATACCAGAAAGGATTGCATCTGAATAATGCAGCCAGCTAGTGATGATGGTGCAGATTAATCTCTCAACATTTGCCTTTGCAGTGTGAGAAACAGAAACTCTACTTTTTATGTTATACAAAACAGCCTTATATAGGCATATAAATTCAGATTATAGCCCAGGAGGAACACCAAAAGCAGATATTTAACTACTTCCTTTATCTTGTCTCGGTTGTGTTGCAGAAAACTTCAAGTCATACATGTGCTATGACACACACAAGTCTAAAACAAAATTGTGCTCAGTAATATTGCATGCGTTGGATGTCATGTGTGTGTAATTGTGTTAACTTGTGCCTGTCTCCTGATAGAAGTTACACTGTACAGCTGTGCTCCACAAGGTCATAGTGTGGCTCTTGTTAATCAGAGGCAATAAAGAATTCTCTCTCAGTAATGTACTGTAGGGATGGCAACAGTAAATAAGGCCAACTTACTTCCTGTTGAACAGTATTTTAAAGCTGCACTGAGACTGAGAAGACCAAGACAAACCACGTTGATCCTTAACTCCTTCACAACTGTTACTAAGACTGTCGGTGCTGTTTACCCCGTGGACCCTGTTTTAATCGTGCAAAGCGGTACTTCTTGGGCGCGCAGACTGTGTGGGCGTCTCCATGCGCACCTGCTATTTTTGGTCCATGTGTGTGCAGTTGCACAAAGTGCAAAAGGGGTGAAGGTGAATATAGGTCAGAGGGTGTGGTGATGAACGAATACACATCACTGGTCTCATCGCTGTGCCAATCACGGTGACACATGACGACAATAGCTAAAATAAATGAAGAATCAGCTTCTCCAGGAAATCATGTTATCGTCTGTAGGTAAACATGTGAACACACAGGACCACAAATCTGCAGTCAGAGGCAGATTGAGTGGTTTTCTTAGTTAGTTAAAATAGTTTTTCTGTCATTCTACTGTATTTTGCGTTGTGAATGGTTACTACAAATCCTTAAATGTGACACCGCAGTGTTTGCTTCGTAACGCATCAAGTATGAAACATGAACAGCTGACCTTCGGCTCCGGTAAGCTGTTGGCAGAATACCAAGTTATAAGCGACCAGTCTGATGGGTGTCGAGAGGTGTGAGTACTTTATTGTGACAGGGACAGAATTAAGGTTGTGTATGTCTGTCATTGTCATGTAAAATGAAGTCTACAGCTACACTGTATCAGCATAATGTTGAACAACGCACTTATGATGTCTTTCCACTTTTGCAGGGGCCTGTTGCTCACGTCCGGACAGTTAGCATCGGTGAAAAGCGGCAGCCCACAGCCAGCACACACACCACTGTTAACAAGAACCATGCTTTAATAACGCCGGCACCTAAATCAACACCAGGAACCAGGTACTGTATGCAGCAGCCATTTGTCAGTGCGATTGTGTGAGGAGTGTTGGTTAAATCAAGAAAGTAGGGCTAGTTATGCTCCAGTTATCTCTAGTTATTCTCAACAATGAAGCTGTTTAAGTGTTTAAGATAAATCATTTTATCTTCTTTTATCTTTCTCCTTCTATCTTTCTTTTCTCCTCCATATCACAATCGCTTGAAATTAGCTGCTTTCCCTTTGTGACGATGTTTGTAGTTTGAGTGGTTTGAAAAATAGCAGGAACCAGCCACAACAAGTACACTAAGCACAGCCAAACCCCTTAATTGCACTTTTTGGTTCTGAATCAGATCACATTTAAAAAAAAAATTTAGTTGCATCAAATCATTGACCTCTTCAAAGAAATGTATTGAATGCATTTGATAACATTTATATCGACTTGTTGAAATTAAAGACTTGAGTGTTAGTATTCGTGCCTGACCCTGCCCCTACTTTGAGCGCATTGCACATGCATGTGTGGTTTATGCCTGTGTGGGCGTCTGGATGTCTGTGTGCATGTCCTTATGCTGTCACATCTGCTGTTACCAAGGAAACCCCGTGGGGAGGCAAAGAAGTGCCGGAAGGTGTACGGCATGGAGAAGAGAGACATGTGGTGCACAGCCTGCCGCTGGAAAAAAAGCCTGTCAGAGATTCACTGACTAATCCAGTCCCCTTCCCGTGTCCGTGAGATGAGCTCTTTCTCACTCGGAGCAATGGCTGTAGGTGGACTCTTCCACTGAGGAGAAGAGGGGAGATTTCTTCACGATGGAGCTCTCAGTGCTGCTTCTTCCAGCATTACAGGGGGTTCGCCTTCTTTCGTTTCCTTTCCAAACACAAAGAGAAAATACAATTGGTGGGTAAAAACAAACCACAAAAAATCAGCAAGAAAAAAAAGAACTTTACGCAGGTTCGGAGGCTTTTTCTGAGACTGAAACTCATGAATAAGGAAAACATTTAAATTGGAACCTTCTGATTTGATTTTTTGTTTTTCTCTTGCCATTTTTCACAGCCTCAACTGAAGGCAATGTTTAAAGACTACAGATACGCTTTTTGGTATACTCTGTCATTTATTATAGGAGCATCAAGTAGTCTACTGTTTATGGGGTGGATCATGACTTTTTGGAGGTTCAAGGGTTAACACCAGATTTGCTCGGTAAGACCTTTGTAGCATATCCATTTTTCACTGTCACTGTTAAAGTGACCTTAAACCTACCAAAGGCCAAAAGCCTCTTCACTTACAACCAACAATTTAGGTGTAAGCTAAATCCTGAATCTAGCATCACGGTCTTCTTCAGCCTTACTTGATATCGACTTTATGTTGAAGTACATATTGTTCAACATCTACTACCTGTTCATTAAGCAACTTCTGTACAGCCAGCTGTACTTCTTGTAATTTTGCAAAGATGCACAAAACCCTCACACACAAGTGGTACAGAAGGTTTACCCTTGACTTTCCAAAATATTTTTGAGAGATGTACACAAAATATGAAATATCTCTTCTTCTCTATGCTTGTACCCAAGTTATATGCACCTTGAAGATTTAAGAGTATCAGAGTATCAATGAAACCACAGTGTATGCCTGAAAGAGTAGATATCTATTTCCTATATAGAGTTTATTTTCAGCAATGACTTGCTGAAGCAATTAGCAGTTGCACTGTGCAATCAGCAGGATTACAGCGCTTAATATTGTCTTGCTTTGTGGTTGTCATTGTCACCATAATTAAGGTGAGTTGAAGCAGAAAGGCAATTTTCTTTTCCTTTGACAGCTGATGTTCTTAATGAGATTGTTTACCACGATGAATGATACAGTGTATGAATGATAGTTGCCCTTTGAAACTTTAACTTAAAGTCTGACTGATGTAACTTGTGTATGTAGGGAAATAACATAGAGATTGTAACCCAGCAGTCACTACCTGATAATAAGTCAGACATTTGAATTCATTTCTTAGTTTTAATTGGAGAAGTTACCCAATATTTAGTCTTTGTTATATCTATCACTAACCAACATTGCAACATTTGTAGACATTTCATAGGAACCCTTTAGTTGTTTAACCCTAGAACCCCTAGAATGGTCTGAAAAGAATAAAAAGTAAGAATCAAGTCAGTGCTGAGCAGCAGTGTAGGTATTCAACTGTATACTGATTGATACAGAAGTGGAGCAACAGTTTAAACATGTTTCACCAAAGTGAAAGTAAAGATTTTTAAGTTTAGAATGGTCCTGTAATACAAAATGTCAGTCCTGCTTTCCCAAGCCTAGATGAAATATAGGTGGTAGACTTTTAGACCGTTGTAATGTTTGGATATATCCCCTTCACCTGTATTAAAAAAAAAAGAAGAAAAATCTATGAAAATAGCACCCTTTCATTTTAAAGCCTTTTATTTAAACTAGTTTGGCAATTCTATATTATTATCTAAGATACACAATGATGAAAGAAAAAATGGCAGTGGTAACCTTACATTAGCATTTAAAGGAGCAGTTTTTTTAGGATTTAGGGGGATCTATTAGCAGAAATGAAGGGGTATTCAGTTGGTTACAATCTGCAACCTCACTGCTAGATGCCACTAACTCCTACGCACTGCTCCTTTTTAGAGAAACTTGGATTTTTTTTTTTATATTTTGAAAAGACACTCCTGTAACACAGGAGTGTTCATACTAAAGACAAATACAAGTCAACTAGTTATTCTTTGAAGGTTACCAGCCTAAAACTGTACCCCTGCAGGGTGAAGTATATTTTCAGTAATGCTCTCTTATTGGTGATAAAAATTATAAAGGAAAATACATAACTACACATCAGTAGTTCTAGTTAACAACATTTTTAAGTAATTCCTAAATTCAGAGATCCCCAGAAAATTATTCGTATCATCAGTAACATATAGTCATTAACTTTCTCTAAGTCGACTTAGTAAATGATAATGATAAAAGACAATAATGATCTTTTCAAGATGATAACTTCTCACGCTTCCCATGGACTATAGTCAAGTCAATTTATTTATTTAGCTCAAAATCTCAATTTTGCCTCACAGGGCTTATCAACCTGTGACACCCTCTATCCTAAGAAAGAAAACTCTAACAGGTATTTTTCTGTTCTGCTCTTGTGACAGTAGATGTTCAGTTTGGAAGAGATTCCCTCTTGTGCTGTTAGCAGCTTTTTGAATGTAGATTCTGCTGTGTGTCGTCTACTCTCTAAGCGCTCCTGACACTGACCTGACCACCATAGCAACCTATGACACATGCACAAACACAGTGCCTGTCCTCTCCTACATGAGCATATATCCTTGACTGAGGTACAGTACGACTTCAGACCTCTGTCGCCATAGAAACACCTTGTGCTTTCCCCTGTCGCCACCAGGTCACTGTTAATTGGTGGCTTGAAGTCAAACATATTAAGCACACTTGTTAGCTGTAATAGTGGTAAAACAATATCACAGTCATTTCCCATTATTAAACCACCTTTTTGTTTTGAAAATGAATGATCCTGCCTGTAAACCGTTTATTCCACTGGCATCCCAGATAAGCTTCCGGTCGCTTCCGGGCAAAAATTTCACAAAGTGCCAATGAAAAGAACATAAAAAGGAAAAAGGTATACTGACCTAATGAAATTGCACTACGTTGCACTGCGCAAATGCGTGATGTTTTTATACATGGACATTTTATATACACACATTTTGAAGTAAAAGGATTTTCTTATTTTCCGAGAGGGTGGGAGTGATATCATCACTGCCCGATAGAATAAATGGGGTGTCAGGGATAGGGGGTTCTGTACCTCTAGGGTCCCCCATTAATAGCCTGTCTTGCTCTCTTGTCAGATTGATTGTACTAAACATACTGTCTGTTTTTAGAAGTGTGGTACTGGGAAGTACAGTGTGGTACTTAGGTAGTCAGTCACTTTGCCTTTTCTTTGGAGGAGTGCCAAGGGCCGAAAGCAGCACCTGCCTTGTCTCAGTGATGGGATAACACCAGTCTCAGTCTGTGGCTTCACATTAATGTCTTGATAACCGATGCTTTTACAGTGCTTTATTGCCTGGAGTTATCCATAAAGCCCATCTTTGTGCTTCCTTTCTTCTTTACATTTTACTGAGCTGAGGTAGTAACTATGTAGATACTGTTATTAGTGCTGGATACCACTTTTAATTCTGTTATCTCTGGTGTGGTCGTTCATTGAGTGTCAAATGCACCCCATCAGGTCTCTCTCCATCCTAAGCACTTTCAGATTCCACCAGCAGGGTTACAGGCAGATGCTTTTGCTGGTACTAAATGGGAGTGTTAGCAGGTGTTAAGCTAACAGGTTCCTGTGGTTGCCGCTATTCCGCCTTATTTTTTATTTTATTTTCTTGAGTTGCACTAAACTGGCCTGTGAAGATCAAGGCTCAAGTCGTATCAGTAAGCGCTCGGCTTGTGTCATTATGGCCAGAAAGAACTGTGGGTACAAAGTTGCTCTTGTGGACTTTTTGCAAAAATGCATTACAACTTTCACCTATAAAATGGGAGATGGAGATTGACGGTGACTGTTAATGAGTGTACAGGGGAAGAGAGCAGACACGCAGTGGCGATATAAAGATGGATTTGCCGTTTCAGGGCTTTCTTGTACATAATGCAACATAAAAAGAACCATGAGGCTTTTTCATATATTGTTGTTTTCGTTGTTGTTTTTCTTGTTATATGAAAAGTTAACTTTTTTCTTTTTTTTACAGTATAGTTGCTCAGACTATTTTCTTTCAGACATTTTTTCGTCGATTTGAGAAGCTATACTGAACATAACACGTAAAAGATTCTATGTATATTGTAGCTTGGAGGCAAAGGGGAGAAAAAAAAACCTGTTGAATGTAAAACTTATAAAAACAAGTCTTTTTGTTGTTATAATTGCTGGCTAGTTCGTACTGCCTGTAGTGAACCTGTAGCGCGTCTTGATTTTGGTATCCACGTTTTAACACCCACAGCTGTCGCCACACTGCTATGTCATGACTAGCAACTATGCAGTATTGCTTTACTATCTTACTTTGTGCAATGAGATGCTTTTATAATGGAACAAGAACTAACTTGAGCTTTTTGGTGACATCTGGGCTACTTACTCACACGCTTTCTGTTCCTATTTTGTCTTTCTCCCTGCCAAATAGAAATGTTTCTGAATATGTGTGGTTATCATGGTGGTGGATGTTGTTTGTGGTTGTGACGTGAAGTTGATGTTAGGCAGGATAACCTTCAAACGTTAACCTTGTGGGAATCTTTATCCTGCCCTGCACATTCCAACCAACAGCACGCTTTTAGTGTCTTCCACTTGTTTCCTACTAGACATATCCTTCCCATTTCCTTTTCACTACAGTGATTCTTCTCTGATCACCTTGTCCTTTTTACCATTTCCTGTTCTTGTCCTATCCATCTTTACTGTGGTCCCACCCAAGCCTTTACCCAGTATATTAAGCTAAACTAAACCCTTGAAATGTGCATCAAATAAAGCCTTCATTTTATATTTCCTATGTTTGTCAAAATGTATGTGCCGTTTTCTTGAATGTCAGTTTTCGTTTGTGCGTAAACCAGCAGCAGCAAAGCCAATAGATCTCTTTCCAAATCAAATGTAATGTATTACATTGCAATGGCAGCTCCTCTCAATTCTCTGCTTCTTCTACTGTGGGGTTATTGTTTGTCTGGGCTTTTACCCCTCTGTTTGTCAGATCTCTCATTCGATTACCTTTTTTTTCTCCAGTTATGTTTTTACAGAGCCTTACACTGGCTGGTGTGAAAACTGACTTTTGCTTTTTTTTGTTTTCTCATTGATTGATTGATTGATTGATTGATTGATTGATTTTTCTGGTTGAGTTTGAGGTTGTATTGCATGTCTAGCATTGCTCATTTTTTTGTTCTTTTTTTTTGTTAGCAGATACAACACTGAAGGGTTTTATGTGTCAGATTTCCCCTTTCAGTAACTGATAGCCCAAGGCTGATGTAGTTTGTTTTCCTCTAAATGTAAAAATGCTCATTGCAGCCTGACAAACACAAACACAAAGCTAAAAGAGCTTTTGAGGGAAATGTAACGCCAGCCTCGGGTCTTCACTGGAGGGCAAGATTTCTCCTGTGTGTGGGCTCGGCCTCTGGTCTTCATCAGCAGTCCCACGCACACGGAGGAAGCACTTTCTGAGGAGTGGTGCACTCAAAGAGTATTTGTGTGAATGTCAAGCCTATGACTAGTGCTTGAAAAGATGGATGACCATGTATGATGCTGATAATGTGATCTATGTGATGTAATGTGACAGAAAGAAAATAAACCTGAATGGAAGAAGTCTGCCGACAGAATCTTTGGTGTAAATAAATAAAGAATGCAGGCTATGTTAGGCTTCTCGTCCAAATAAGGAAATGTAGCAATGTAAAATCAATAGTCAGGATTAATTCCTTTGTGTCTACTTTCTTTAACTTGTCTATTCTGCCCCCTTGTGGACCGCAGGTGGTCATAACAACACGTGTACGTCAACCCTCCCAAGAGGCAGAAGAAAACAAGAAGGCACAACACACACGTGTCACTTCTTTACAGCAGCAATTTCAAAATTTATTGAGACTGATTGGTTTTTGCAAATAATAGTCAAGCTAATTCTTCCACTAAACATGAAGTTAAAAAGAGGCTTGGACGGCCGGTGGGCCAGCCCCAACATCAAAAACAGGAGGCTCATGGTTGGCTGTAAAAATGTTTTGTGATCAGTACTATCAACCAAAAAAATATCTGCACAAGAGCACTTAAATCTGCCCAAAAACAAAACAGGTGTAAAAACAGGACAGTTTTTTTTTTTTTGGATTATTTAACACATTTTGTTACAAACACAGGTTTATGATAATCATCAATATAAAGTCAGTATCATATTGAACAATATTCCCAATGAAAATAAACAAACCTCAAGCTTCAAGTGTGACCTTTTACAAATCAAAGACCTTCTGAAACTTGAGAGAAAATAAATAATATATAATAGTAATATAAATTCATATATATGAAGGTATACACACATCACTCTTAGTAGAAGAACAAAATCTAAAGTAAAAAGCGCCAATTTTGAAATATAGTATAATATAGATATACCCATATCTATGGCTTCATGATTTGCACGTGTGAATCAAGCTATACAGGCTAAATGAGGATTGCAATTTGTACACGTCTAAGAATACCCATATTCATCTGCAATAGAGCAAACAGTTCCAGTTTTGCATCGTGTGGAATGAGACAGTTGTGTGCAGATGCCGAAGACGTTGCTTTGGTATGACGAAATAAGCACAGGCATGCAGTTAAGACCACAGATAGGGCACAATAGGTTATCAATACACGGTGGGAAGGAGAATCTAGTCACCCATCATGATCTGTCTCTTTGAAGATTTATCCTCAAACATTTTGCACCTCTAATCTGATCAGCCACATTTTAGTAATCTCTATCCGTTGACACAAACATATCCATCTCTCGGTAACAGACACTCTCACAAGCACACGGGTGAAATGTCATTGAGGCACATATTGAGGGGTTGATGGCAGACGTTTTCCTGAAGTACAACCCAGTATGAGGAAGAAGACATACAGTACAGGTTGTGAGAAGAGCGCAGGGCCGGGGATTCACACATACATCCAGATGTCTCTCAGTGGCCACAATGGCACCACAGGACAGAGATTTGTCGCCGATCACG
Source organism: Perca flavescens (assembly GCF_004354835.1). Lineage (NCBI taxonomy): Eukaryota > Metazoa > Chordata > Actinopteri > Perciformes > Percidae > Perca > Perca flavescens. The sequence continues at coordinate 15,826,732 of NC_041337.1, forward strand.
GGCTCCTTCCACACCCACCATTGACATTCATCAAAAATCCTACCCCATTGTCTTTCTTTTTTTTTCTACCCAAAAGTTTTAATAGATGGGTTCAACAAAAACACAATAAATAATACAAATAAAATAAAGACAGTTGCCAGACAAGAAGAACGCATCAAAAATCAGATTGTACTAAGAGTTTCTCAGTGGAGGTTAATGGGAAGTGCAGTCCATGCCACCTGTAGCAGACAGGCAACAACATTTTTCCCAGAGTTACGACTGCAGTGCTCACTTTACCTTTTTGTTTTTTTGTAAATGAACTCAAGCCAGTAAACACTGGCAGATAGAAACACAACATGTAGACTCAATACTGTCTGAGGGGAGCGTTGTGTCTGCATGCTGCATTTCTACTTGATTGTGTGTGTCATGCCAGGCGTGAGACAGTAGAAACTAGAAAAAAATATATCTAATCAGCTTGGTTTTAAGATGCGATCTTCAAAAGCTAGCCGGTCCTTTCACACAGCCCTTCTTCATATTCACAATAATACCATAGCATGTGCACTTTTTTTTCAAACTGTGACAAATATTGACCGGTTAAAAAAATAAAAACAACCCCAACAACAAAACTGTTAACCACGACAATAAATCCAAAAAAGCACCTGCACACACAGACTGTGAAACAAAAAGCACTTCATGTATACAAGGTACTAGATTGTTTTTGGTTCGATATTAATCAATTAGTGTACATTAGTGATGCAAAAGCGTGTGCTGAATATATGTTTCAATCAATATCTAACAGAGAAGTTTGACAGTGAAGTTGTTTTTCCCCTTGGTAAAAAAGCAAATACAACAGAAAAAGCGTAAACTGGCACAATAAAAGGTTGATAAAAGCCTTATGGCTTGCTGTCCACAACAAGGCAAAGTATAAAAGCTTTTTTTCTTATACAAGATATAAAATATCAAAAAAAGAACACACAATAAAGCTTAGCATCCAGCACTTAATAATTAATAATAGTAACATCAACAACAGTAATCATTGTTCTGATAATCATAATAATAAGACATCTCGTCTGGCTCACTTGAATTGTCAATAACATTGCCAAAAACATGGAAATAATCTTAAGAAATCAATATAGACTCTTTTTTTGGACACTGGACACTCAAACATACTTGCATACAAACACCCATCGTGTTCCACCCAAAAATAGAGAGAAAGAGAGAGGAGAGAGATAAAGAGAGAGAGGAGAGAGAGAGAGAGGAGGGAATGACTTCTCCAAAAAATTAGGAAATCCACAAATTTTCAATAAATAGCGTTTAAACAAAAAGAAAATATTACACTCTCTACGAATATCAAACTTGGAAATTTCAAGCACAATTTTGATCCTCTTCTTTTAGCCTTACAAAGTTGGAGAAAATGTATCACCAAATGAAAGATAAACCATGGAAAGAGGCTGCATATTCTGTATTGAGAAACTGGAACTACATGACTGAAAAAGGGAAGAAAGGAAAAAAACAGTTTCTGAAACAAAGGCAGCTCTTCTTTCGCTATGAGAGACGTGGCTCTCAGGTCCTATCATCACAACCTTCACTGTTTGGGAAACTGAACCAGAGACAGCGAGAGAGACAGAACGAGTTAATCGTGTAGGTCATGTGGATCCATTGTTGATTTTCCAAACAGGGAAGCAGACACAAGGTGTCCACGTTGTGTACAAACTCTGACATACACTCTCTCTGTCTCACACACATTCCCCTTTTAAATAAAAAACAAAACCATATGTACATTAGTCAATTCTTCAGTATTTGTTGGAATGGATTGATAGAAACTGTGTGGTTAACTTAAGTAAAGAAAAGATTAAGGATCCCACTGAAAAGGCATCGGCTATATAAACAGCAATCTGCACAAAGATTCAGTGATTTCTATACTGTGATAACAGTCAAGAGGACATAAAGTATATCCTTAAAGGTAGGTGCGGTCACCGAGTTGTTTAGGTAAATAAAGATCAGATCAAAAATGTAAACCACGGGTTCAGGGCTTTGATAGGAGTCAGTTGTCATTAAAGTGCAAGTCTGTGGCAGTAGGACTCTGCAACGACAGTGTGCCATCAAGCTGCCCGCTCCTCTGACACGTGTAGCTTTGCAATAGATTGAGACTCTCCCTTCACTCGTAGAGAGACACTTTCCCAAGAAACATTACAGCCGAGGTGGGACCAAGACCCCCCCCTCTGTCCCCCCCACCCCTCCTGGCTTTTTCCCTACACTGTCAGTGATCCTTGGTTTCCATGATGATTGTGATGGCAAACATACAAAGTTGCAGTCTAGCATTGGCCATGTCCTTGGCAGCGTCCTCGTTGATTTCTGTTGTTACAGAGTAGAAAACTACTGGACTCTGGCCTGAACCCTCAAGAAAAAGAAACACAAAAACACTGCATCAGAAGTAAAGGAGGTAAGCAGAAAAAGCCTTGCACTCGAGCCATCTCTTGACCACTCTTCTACTATGGCAGTCAAGGTTGAGAATAGCCTAAGTAAGTGTGTGTGTGTGTGTGTGTGTGTGTGTGTGTGTGTGTGTGTGTGTGTGTGTGTGTGTGCGTGCATTTGAGTGTGTTACTCATGATGGTTCTAGATCATTGTCGCGCATCACCCTACAGCATTTCCATTCAAAGGAAGGCCTGCCCACGGTGGGACGAATGGGTAAAGATAGCAGAGGATTCTGCCTGAGAGATCACAAGAGATCTTTAGAGATTGGTTGACGAGCCGCTGATAGGTGTCTGACAGATTCTAGGAGATCCAGGTGAAGTCCCTCTCGCTCCCGTTCTGTTGCTCCCCCTCCTGTGCCGAGGAGTCGCTCTCCTCCTTCTCATTGTCCAGTGCTCCGTGTGCCTCGGAGGTCATCCCCGAGTCCTTCCACTTCCCTCTTTCATCCTCCCCTTCTCCCATCATCTCTCCGTCCCCTTCGACCATCATCTCCTCCTCCCCCTCTCCGTCACCGTCGCACTCCGCCTGGTCATCGTGGAAACGGTCGCCGGGATACAGCTCCTCCTCCGGAGAGATGTCTCCTCCCACCTCCCCGTGGTGGTCCAGCAGCGCGGCCATGCCCCGGCCAGAGCAGTCGGCGCAGACGCCGTGACGCCTCGAGCCGTGTTTGATTCCGACGCTGGCTGCTGACATGAAGACCCGGCTGCACACTTTACACACATACTTCTTGTCTTTGCTGTGGACCTGTTGGACAGAAACACACAATTCAACATAAAAACTATGTATTTACACTTTGGTAGCCTATATGGTGCGATTTACTGCCCCCTACTGGTAATCGCCCTCACCAGTGTGTGCCTCTTCATGTGCTCCCTTCTGGTGAACTTCTTGCCACAGATTTCACAGGGGTAGGGCCTCTCGCCAGTGTGAGAGCGCATGTGCCTCTTTAGGATGCACTGGTGCATAGCGGAGAAACTGCAGTAGGGGCACTTGAACTTTTTACGGATCACTGTGAAGTCATTCACTGTGTGGACACAAGGAGGGAGAAAAAGAAGGCATACAAGATTAGTTTTGAATCAAGCTCTTTTGAATAAACCAAAAACATCACTTTTCAGTTATTATATTTAATTAGCGCCATGGTCTAGAAATGTACCATCAATTCCCATGGCCACCCCAATCCCAGTCAAAGCTACAGTTGCCCTGGCAACAGCTCTTCCTCCATACTAAAGCAATAAAGAGATCCTATAAACACGACACACAACATTCAGTCTGCCTTAGTTGCTCTAGAGGGTCTCTGCTATGGACAGCAAAACACAGACAGAAAGACAAACACAGACAATGACAAGAAGGTTGAGGGTTGGGAAATAAAATCACACACACAAAGGGAGACTTCAGCAAAGAAATAAAAATAAAAACTAATGTTAATACCATGTCCCAATCTTGTGTAAAGGTCTGGTAAACCAATTATCTCAAGGTCTTGACTTAAATGGTTGTTAAGCCAGGTGAAGGGCATCCAAGTAAATGGATTGTGTGTGTGTGTGTGCGTGCGTGTGTGTGTGTGTGTGTGAGAGAGAGAGAAACTTTGCAGTCAAGGCATACAGTGTATGACCATGAAAGATCAGGACAGAATTTATGAGAACACAAGCACAACACAACTACTGTACATAGAGGAGGGGTCAACCACACAGTTCAGGTTTATAAGCTTTAAAGCGATACAATATAATTACCTCCATCTGCAAATCGACTTCTGCTCTGATTAAACACTCGACAGCACAAAACATGTACAAGTACACATCAACTGCACAACAGATTTGAACATCTTATTCACTTTTTTTTTTTTTAGAACGGCAAGTTAAAAATGCAAAGAAAAAAGAAAGGATTACTAGTGATTGTGTGAATGATGTGCACGACACACAGATAAAAACTACGAAGAGGATTAAACATTTTCATCATAGTTTAATTACAGCACAAAAACTACAAACAGAATATAATTCCGTTTTGAAAAATACATATCTTTGTACAGTGCATGGGGGGGGGTTAAGGAGGAAATTATATATTCTAAAATGAAATATCTTTCAACATTTACAATAACACATATTCACTCATCTCAAGAATTGCAAACAGCCGTACAGTATTTGTCGTTTCTCCTGAATGGCTGGCTCTGCAGAGTTCCTGATTAGTTGCTAACTTCTCGGAGCCTGCCAGTCTGTTTCAGCTGCTGGCTAGAACCAAGTGTTACCTGAGAGACGGACTTTAGTATGAGAAAGGATTTGGCATTTGGGTGTTCCCTGTGTACAGGTAAGGGGGCATATTCCCAATAGACCCAAGTTCTGCTTTTACTGAACACATAGAAATTACAGTTCTATGTGTTGGAGTGACTGTGGAATATTAGAGGGAAACACAGGTGGCTGTCTTCCCTTTGGGTATGTACTACTCACAGTATGGGTGTACACACAATGCACCTTCATAACTGGGCTGCATCAGGAAAATATCTTGGTTTATAGTTGCAGGCCTGAATGTTTGGCAGAAATGGGTGTGAATTTATATTAGCAATGATTTTGAAGTCAGTGCTCATGCTGATTACAATATCTTCGCAGCTCTGCAACACACTCACCATCTCCCTTATTCCTCTCCTGAATTGTCCCCATTTGTCTCACACTGTTATCTGTCTGCAGCAGTGACATCACTAAACTCATCTGGTTTAAGGGTCATCTGCCCCTCGGTCCCCACTTCCTCTTCAGATGAAGAGGTCAGGGGTTAAGAAGGGCCGGACCAATTACTATCCAGCTCCAGCCAAAAGAAGACTTACAGATCTGGGACAGAGGAGAGGGAAAGAAAGAGAGAAAATGACACCACCCAACCCCCATCAGAGCTGCTACTGGTCTATTGTTTAGCTGGCTTTGTCTGGTTTGACACATCCCCTCCATCTGCACTGATCTGACAGCACTGACTGAAGGTAATCATGTCAGAGTGATGAGATGACAAGCTACGTGTTCAGTGGGGATGGTGATACAATGACTTTGTTTTGCTTTGAGTTTCAGTTTAAAGAAAAGTAACCACAGTGTTTAAAAAAATAGATAAATAATAATGTTCCTTTACATTTTATGTTATTTTGAGGAACACTACCACTGGCAATAGAAACAATCTGATCTTGGTTTTAATTCTAGTCTCATGCAATTCTACAAAGTTCCTGCAGGTGGTGTGGTTGTGTGGGCTGTGAGCCACAGTAAAGCCTGAGTGTCTGTGTGCCCATAATGCAGAGATGGACACAAAGATAAAGATCTCTCTGCCTAAAAAGGAGAGAAGAGTTTAGTCAGCCTGGTGACTGGCGACAGAGAGCCAGACAAGTGGTTTAGGTCAGGGAGGCGGAAAGACGCCCCCCCCCCCGTCTCTCGACTCAGCACCACAACAGAAAAGTTATTCACCTGTTATTGGTTCCAATCAGTGCACACTCAAACTATTCACAAACCTAAAGGTTACTTAAAAATCTATTCTACTTATAATTTCAGTCAGTTGTTGTTTAAACCGATCGGCTTTGCATAGCAACTGTGCATTGTTTACATGTAAGCTGTCACTTCATAGTAAAAAAATAATAACATAATATTTAACAAGTTATAAAAAAAAGAGTAGTCCCTAGGTATTTTTAAAAATGTCAACAGATACTTGATTTAAAGGTCCAATATGTAATATTTGTACTGTAATAAATCCAAAAATGACACCAATGCCTCATCAGATATTAAGGAAACATGTTAAACTGAAATACTATCTTTTCTGACAACAATGCTAATGTCAGTATTTTTTCTTTTTGAAATTTACATTCTGTGACGGAATTTATGTTTATGTTTTGATCTGTGTGTTGTTATCAACGGCCCAGTTTGACAGGCAGGCCGGGTTGCCAGATATACCTGTAAAAACGTAAACCCAGCGCGCTACAGCTGTAACGTTAGTACAGCCATGAAAGCAGCAAACAAACGAACAGGATCAACGGAGATAGATTCTACATGACATTAAAAAAAAGAAAACAGCATGTTTCTAACAATTGCGTGACCAGAGACGTAACAACCCCCCGGTAAATATTGGAGATGTATTTGAAAGATGGAGACAGCTTAGAGCCCAAAAGGACGCAGAGTTGGCTTATTTTCTCCTGAACAGGTAAGCATTAGCTTCAGGCTAATTTATCACAGCTAGGATGGGCATTTTTTGTCATTTCAACATTTGTGTACTCACATTGAATTATATAGCTAGAGTACCCGAGTTGGTTACTCGCAAAAACAATTGAGACATAGCCAGTAAAGTGATCCCGACTGGTCCTGGCTAACGCCGCCATGCTAACCCTGCTAACTGTTAATGTTACCGGGAGGACCAGGCAAGCAGCCCATGGCTGTTTACAGCGTGTAGCCTCTTCAGCGGCTGGAGCCGACAACGGTGAGTTATTTTAAACCACGGGAGGGGGGCTGTAAATCGGAAAGAGAGGACTGTGAGTTTGCAGTGTGTTTAGCGATTGTTGCCGTAATTCTAAGCCAATGAAGTGTGTTCCGACGGCAAGGTAGTGGTATTTTTAGCGTTTCGTATTGTAATTCTAAGCCGAGGAAGTGTGCCTGACTGGCGTGTGGAGAGGACAGTGAGGTTGTTGTGTTTTTAGCGGTTCATACTGTAATTTTAAGCCCGAAAAAGTGTGTCTGTCAGTTGGTTACAGAGCTCCGCGTGAGCACGGGCTTTTATGACTGTCAATATAGCCAGCATCTACCGTTAGCTACTCCGCTGTGCTGTGGAGTAACGTCTGGCTATGCGAGAAAAGCGTCTAGCAACATTGTTGTGAATGCTGCGGTCTCAGCCTGGCAACCCCCGTGAACTTCGAGTTTGGGCAGGAGGGGGCGGGGGAGACGACTATCCAGTATTTTGGATTGGTAGTACAGTAACTATTTTAACCGCTAGCTGCCAGTATTACATACAATATTACATATTGCACCTTTAAAAGGAATTCTTCCCTTGTCAGTGCAATAACGCCACAGAGCATTTTGGCATGAACGATACACTGCTAGCTGATAGGAATGATTATGTGTACATAAGCATGCGGCCTGCATCAATTTTCCAAATTGATACTGAGATCATGATTGTCAACTTTCATCTCTTGAGAAAGCCGCCACAGTGAATCTATAACCCCACCCTGACAAATTTCCATCCCAGCGCCTCTTCCCAGCATATCTCCTGGCACAGACCCCACCTGGCAGCACACTTTAACATGTGTAGACAGGTTTTTCTGGGTGCTAAAAGCCTTGGCACAGGCAGGGCAGGTGTGCCCTCTCTCTTTGGAGTGCACAGAGGACAGGTGCCTGTGCAGGTCTGTGCGGTCTCTAAAGTTTTTCAGACAGTACACACACTGCATCAGCTTCTTCTTAAAGTGGATGGTCTTTTCGTGTCGGTCAGCGTTGGATTTGAGGGTGAAGCTGGCGGGGCACTGGGAGCAGAGGTAGCGCGCCGGCACAAGCTCTTCCACTGCAGGGCGATAAAGGGACTGGTCGAAGTGGGCAGGCTGGGATTGTGGCTGGTGATGGGGCTGGGTAGGTTGGTGGTACGGACCGTGTATGCTCGGCCAGTCCAGAGACAAGGCCATCAGAGACAGGGTGTGGCGGTACTCGTGTTCCCTGAGGTGCTCCAGGCTGCTGAACAGCCGTTTGCACAGGGAGCAGGCAAACCCCTGTGAGGGCCAGGCACCGGGCTCTGGCAGGACTCTTTTCCCTGACCCAACCTCTTCGTCCAGCACCATCAGCCCTTTAGTTCCTCTGCCAACCACTGACACTGACGCAGGCACAGTCAAGCCACCAGCACAGCTCTCATCGCCCATCTGATCCCTCTCGACAGGAGACTGGTCACCTTCCAAGGCTGAGATAGCGAGATGAAAAGTGAGAGGAAAAGTGAGAGAGAAAGATAAAAGGTACAAACTCTCTCTTAAGTTATATCAACATGACATGCTTCAATTTTAAAGCCTAAACCATACCTGTGGTGTTCTCTTTCATGTCTTCTTTGTCTTTTACACCCTCCTGTAAGCACAAAACATCCCGTTATGTCACACACACACATGTATTTGGTCTGTATGGATTGTTGTGTGGGCATGCAGGAGGCAGGCAGGTGAGACAAGCTGTGAAGACAAACTTTTTTTCACACGTGAGAAACACAGAAACAAAGACATGAAAACAGAAATGTAAAAAAAGAAGAGACAAGACAAGAGAAACACAGATTAGAATGACTTAAAGACATAGAAGAATTGTTAGAAATTAGCAAGCAAACAGAAAAAGTCTTATGAATAGCTGACAGTTCCTGTAAGCAACAGCCATCCTATGAGACACAGAATGAGCAGTTAGGTTGATCTACAGTATTAATAATACTATCTGCCTGATACAGCAAGGTGCACCAAAACACCTCCCCCTTGTCTTTTCTCTCATCTACATCCCATCGAAACTCTATCCTTTCTCCATCTACTCAATGCTCCTGCCATTCCTTCACCCCAACCCATTTTTCCTCAGCCCCTACACTCCTCCTCCTCCTCCTCCTCCTCCTCCTCCTCCTCCTCCTCCTCCTCCTCCTCTCTGAGAACAGAACACCATGCACTGGGCAAACAGATGGCTTGTTTGGAGGCAGGTCCACTGAAATCAAATGCTGCTCCTAAAACGCTCACCCGCGCACACAGCGTACACACACAGACTGGCACAAAACTCACATCCACACATGCTCATACTGCCATGCTCACACACACACACGCCCACACACACACACACACACACACACACACACACACACACACACACACACACACACACACACACACACACACACACACACACACACACACATACCAAACAGAACAAACAATTTCCTGGGCTGCGAGAGCAAACCTCTCATTGTCTACTTGTATTGATTCTACTCAGTCTCATCTCACTACCTTGCCTGTTATCTGCCATCTCAAAGCACACGCTGCCATTGTGACAACATGTGTCATCTCTAATGTAACCACTCTAAACTACATTACCGCTCATGCTGACCAAAGACTCTTGGCTTAAAAGGTGAATTTGGGTCTGGCTATATTGAAAGAAAAGATGTGAAAAAATAAGATAAGACTGAAGAATTGGAAATCTGAAAGGAAGAAAAAGCAAAGAAAGCAAACAGAAAAGAAAGACAAACAAAATAAAACCGTGTAGCAGGAAATATGCCAGATTCCACACAAAGAGTGAGATACAGAGAGGGGTTGAGGGATGCTGTGTAAAAAAATGCTGTGTAAAAAAATAACCCACACTCCTCATAAAGATCCACAACCCCACCACTTCACGTCAAGTCCCTTTCTATTCTCTGTCACCTCAACCCCCCTCAGTGTGTTTGCAGAAACAGGGTGAAGCTGCCCCCTGGATGCTCATCTCCACTCACTCTCACAAACTTTTATCTGACTGGAGAAGCGGTACCCAGAGAGCAGCCTTTGCCCTGGAGCTGAGCCAGGCTCTGTGTGCTTACCTCAGGCAAGGTGGAGGGCTCTGGGCCCCCGCCGGCCTCTTCCACTTCCATGTCCAACCCTTCTGAGCGCAGCGGGGGTGCCCCGGCCCGCAGACCGGGGGCCTCCAGGGGCCGAGGCTCAGAGGGGTGCAGTGGTGTGGGCGGAGTGGGTGGGAAGTATGCTGATGATGATGATGATGATGATGATGATGATGGCGGTAGTGTCGGTGGTGTTGGTGGAAGATGAGGAGGAAGAAGAGGAAGAAGTGGAAGAGGAGGAAGAGGAGAGGAGCCAGCCCCCTGTTTGTTATGAATAGTGGCCCCCGTGGCCCCTGGCCGGAGCGTGCTGCAGTAGTTGTTGGAGCGGAGCCCTGAGGAGCACAGGAAACGAGTCTCACCCACCCACTCACGTACAACTGCAACTCTGCTAGCAGCTGGCCACCAGAACACAACGGGAGAGAGTGGGCAGGGGGGCACACAGAGGCTGCCAGTGCTACACTATCAAACACTATGGAGAGGGGGAGGAAGAAAAACTCTGAAGTTTCACTTTCCACCAGCCGAGGGGAAAGGGTTAGGGCTTCTCTTCTCTCTTTCTCTCTCGGTTACTTTCGCTCCTCTGCTCTCCTTCTCCTTCCACCCACATGCGTGCACAGAGGATGGCAGCGTGTGTGTGTTCATTGAGTGAGTGTGCATGTGCTGTGTGAGCGAGTAAAATGCATATATGGAGAGGGCTTGAGGATCCTCTGTAGCGTGGAGGGAGATTGTTTTGGAGAGAAGCCATCTTGCAGCTCAAGTGAAGACTTTTTGTACACACAGGGTAAAGGACGGCTATATCAACCATGTAAGATGTTTACCAGCAACAAGTTAAGGCACACTGGATGAAGAATTTCATATCTCGACTCTTAAAGAGCCTTTAGCTCTCTATAACTATTCACACTGAAGCTTTTTCTGCTACATTAATATTACCATTAGCTGGTACTGAGAGCGCCTCTCGTTTTCTCATAGTGCATATTAATCAAAGTGTAATGTGTTGCAGGTCATTCTGGATTGTGTGTGTGCGTATACGAATACATGCGAGTGTGGGCAGCGTTTTGGGGAATGTCTCCAGAGTTATGCAGTGGGTTAGCCATTCATTGCCCTCCTCTGCACAATGGACAGAATCACACAACCATGATGCTCGAACGTGGACGGATTCCTGGAATGTTAAACTACCGCACCCGACACTCCCCACTCCCACTTACTGAGAACACACAGAAATGCTTAACTCCCCATCTCCTCTTCCCCATCTCCGGCAGCGACGGGAGGAACAACATTAAAAGGGAGGAAGAATGGGAGACGGAGAGTAAAGAGATGAGCTACAGGTGAGAGGGAGCAGCTCATTAACAAATGGTGTTCTGGCACCAGCCACTTCTTAGGAAAGGACTATCATGGAATATCAAAACATCAGGACAGTTTTCTTTCCCTTTTATTGTCCTAATGATGAAGTAAAGCAAATCTGAATTTGCATTCATGATTTCTGGGAAATTGCCAGCAGTTCCAAAAAGGTTTAGTGGATTAGGTGACCTTAAATGGGAAATATCACCACTACCAGATTGAAAGTTGTTACTCCTGCATTGATATCTACCTTTACATTGAGCCTTACTATGCTTCCTTTCCTCTTGTGTTTAAAAAGGGATGCAGAGGGTATGGTGTTGCTATATAGGATCCCCATTTTGCACCATTTGTGTCACAATCATAAATACAAATCATAAAAACCTCCAGAGAGGCTATGAAGCCACTAGGAGCTACTGTACAAGGTGAGTACATTTTCAAAAGTAGATGTGAAGTGATGAGAGCAGGCAGTGGAAAGAAAAGTTCAATAATGTCAGTATGATCCCTATAGTTAATTGGATGTTCTTTACAGCTGGTACGCGGTGGCAGTGAGGACAGGTGTGCAGGGATGGTCTGGCAAAATCCATTGTCTGGCATTGATTGTCTGATGCACAACAGGGGTACCGGGGCCAAATCCCAATGATCTTAATTGGAATCAGGAGGCTGATTGACATACAGACTGGCCCCACTGTATTGGCATTCCACATGCTAGGAGGATGTAGTCCGTGTGGCCCATGCAAAGGATGGCAAAGAAAGGAGCTGTGCATTTGAATCTCAGGCGCTGTCAACAAGGTGATGGTTTAAATTGCTAAATGTAAAGAGGTAGAAGTTTTCAGTGGTTAAACTGTAGGACACTGATTCTGGATTTGATTTTGGATGTATGAATCTTTAGGAGAAGTATGTTTTATTAAACAACCAATTATATAGAGAAGAGAGAGAGGAAGAGGAATGTAGGGGGGAGACAGAAACTCTGTGTCAAGGCCTTTTGCTGATATTCACTGGTCTCTCTTCAATTGGGCCAGGTGACCTTGCTCTACCTCCTCTCTGCCTAGATCAATACTTTCCCAGGATTTTAAACCAACATACTTTGATGCTCCACAGAGGAAGAAAAAGAGGGGGAAAGATATAGGAGTGAGACAAATAAGGAGGAACTGCAGGAGCCGGCAGAAGGGGAGGGAGTGAGGGAGAGTGTGAGGGATGAGTGTTAAGGAGGGGTGAAGGAGAAATGGATGGAGGGAAGGAGGGAGGGATGGTGTGAGGGGGAGTACAGGAGGAAAAAAAAAGGACAGGAAGGATGTTAAGCAGGGGTGAAGGAGAAGCAAGGAGGAGAACGGGAGGAGGGGGAAAGAGGGCTGAATGGAGGGAGGGAGGCAGGGAGTAGCGATCTGTCAAACCAGGCAGACTTATCCTCCGCCCAGTAATCTGAGGTACAGTGTTTGTTTATTTTCTGTCCTCATTTAGACACAGGGTAAGACCCGAGGAGGGAGGGGAGGTTGGTGGCCATCTCGACAAGCCCATTTCCCCAACCCCTATTGTGTAGTGAATTCAAAATAGGGTTTGGCTTACCAAAAACCTCCCTGAGGTTTCTTTGGTGACAAGTGAAGTACAGTTATAAGACTCATTTAACATGTTTTTTTCTTTCCATGCAGGGAGCTATTGATTAACATTCTTTGAATTCTCCAAATCTCCTGTTCATATAGTAAAGGCTGAGTGTAGCTATAAAGTGTGAGTGTGTATCAAAAAGCCTCTTCTTCTTTTCTCTGGAGCTTGTAAGGCTGTCTATCTGTGCTGTGACAGCATCTAATTCTTCTCTTTAAGCCAACAGAAACATCTCAATCCCACACACTTAACACTTACACAAAAGGGGTGATGTGATGTGACGTGTGTGTACGAGCGCGTATGTGCAACTGCAAATGTGTGTTTTGGTCTATTCAGTCTTGTAGGTGAGTGGGGCTCAACTCAAAAGGCATGACTTGGCTCAGAGTTGTACCCTTCCTTTGCTTTTCTTCCGCTCACAAAGACTGGCAAAACTCTGGACAAAAGATCCAATTACTAGCCAGTAAAAGCAAAGAGACACAAACACACAAGTTGCACACACACATACAAATGTGCCCACGCAGACACGGACTCAAACAAATATACGCTCACACTGGCACACACAGAGATACACACATGTAGACGCTGTTTAACACCCTCACTGGAGGCCAAAAAACTAACTGAACAAAGGAAAAAAATCTCTTGTTAACATTAACAAATTAAGCACAAATAAGGATGTTTATTTATCTAATATTGATGTGGTTAGAATAATAATTACTATAAGATAAAAATGAATATCCTTAATTACTATAAGGTGCTCCACTGCAAATATTTTAATTGCCAAGTATTTTGTGACAAATAAATAAATATTTAAAAATAATAATAATTGGATAGCTAATGACACTGGTCGGCTCTCCCACGTGTGTTTTTTTTTTAAGTTTCTAGGTACTCTTTGTCATACTACCTCTGGTATTGTCTTTGCGCCTCCTCAGCCAACCCTTTTGAGTCTTTGAAAATACTTTCCAATATTCATCTGGATTGAGGGAGTACACATTTAGCGTCATCTGGATTGAGGTAGTGAACATTAGGGGTGCACGACTCAGAAAATTACACAATTCGATTCAAAATTGATTTTCCATTCAAAAACGATTCTTGATTAAAAAAAACGATTCACAGTATGTAAATGTAGTTACTTTTCCCATGTGATTGCAGTAGATATACAATTTAAAAGAAAAGAAAAAACAAATTAAATGTAGTTTGATATTATGTAATATGTCTACATACAAAAATAAAACCTTTTGCAACTAAAAACTAGTTGTGCCAAGCTTTGGCCAGCTTTCAAATTCATTTAATTCAAGTCTAAAATAAAACTGTTAAATAAAAAGAGCTTTTCGTTCAGAGTTCGGTGGGAGTTTAGAGCATTGAAAGATGGTGCGTTGGTTGACTGGCATGTTAGGTACTTTAGGTTTGTTGTTCGTCCACGTCTCTAATGTTAATCTCTGGGTGATGGCGTACCATGCGAGTTCTCAAGTTTGTGGTGTTTCTAAAATACTTAACTTTCGCTTTGCAAAGCCTGCATATAGCATGATTCCTATCAAGTTCCGTCTTCCCATCAAGGTTATAAAAGCCGAAATGTGCCCAAACTCTTGCCTTCAATGAGGATGGAGCAGGTTGAATAATTCTATCTGTGAGGTTTGCCATTGTTTGCGCCAACTTAACTACTTCTACTGCACTCGTTCTTCTTTTGATTAGGACAAGAGTGTCCAGGCGTCAGTGTGAATTTGACGCAGCACCGTCTATGAGAATGGCGAGCTAAACTCATTTCAGGGCAGTAGTATACATGCCATTACAAAACAAAAATAAATAAATATATTAATTGATTTTTGGAATTCTATGAATTGATTTTGAATCAGTAGAGCATGAATCGCGAGACGAATGTGAATCGATTTTGTTGCACACCCCTAGTGAACATTTAGTGTCAGAATTAAACAATGAATCCACTTGCACGAGCAGCTACAGCGTGTTAACCTTGCCCACCCAGCTGTATTCTAAATTTAAACTATAGCTATCCTTAGCTAGGCTCCTTACATGCTTGCTAATAACATTTGAAGAAGTGTGTCTCTGAGATTGACAGCGGCAGATAGACTAACTTATGTTCACTGTGTCCATCAGTGTTTGCATTGCTACTGTTGAAACATGGCAGTGCAACATGGCTGACTCCATGGAAGAAGACTCGCTCCCTATAGATATGAAGGGCTTGTTCTAAGCTAATGAAAACATGATTCTTAGTTTCAGCTGAATATACTCTAATGAAAACATAATTATGAATATTATATTACATTTCTGCCAATAGCTCCTCCTAAATCCTACACACTGCTCATTTAAATGCCTGCAACGCTCTGTAAATATGAAGGGCTCATTCTAAGCTATAAACACAATTTCTAGTTTCAGGTGATTATACATTATACATTTAAGTAAGACATTTTGGCTGATATAACTTATCATAAAATATAAATTATTTTGCTACTTATGTGGTGAGGTATTCAGATATTCAAAGACCAAAGGAAAGTTGTTCGAAGGCTTGTCACACCTGAACATAAAAAATATTTACATGTAGGATGCACACTCATGCATAACCACACAAAAAATAGATTTGATGCTTAAAAAAAAAAAAAAAAGGCTTACATTCCTATGGTTTGTAATCTATTTGATCTCACATGACGTAATATTTCTCTATCATCAGTTTATGTTATACTGGTTATTTTTAGGGACACAATTGTATGAAAATACTCTGTTTTGAAGGTGCTTTCAACAGGATATAAAGGTTTGTGCCATAGTTCAGTAGAGCCAATAATGTCATAGTTTTTTTGCTGAAGTATAGTAAATAAGTAATATCTGAACAGTTGCTGCAGTTCTGTTGTGTTATGTTGCTACTGTGAAATACAGCCATAGACCCATTGATACACACAGAGAACCTGTCACATAAAACCAAACAAATATTTCTCACAAAAGCGAGAGCGATCCCAGCAAAATGTTCTCTCACTGAGTCACAGCTGACTAATCATCACTGGCATTGCCACACAAACTCTTTACACACTCAAGTGGCACCACACACACACACACACACACACACACACACACACACACACACACACACACACACACACACACACGCACACACACGTTCAGCGTTATCCAAAGACAGTGAATGATGAGGGAAAATACTTGCATTTTGTGTATTGTATACCCGAGTTGTAAGCAGAGGTGTCAAGTAACGAAGTACAAATACTTCGTTACCTTACTTAAGTAGAAATTTTGGATATCTATATTTTATATATCTATACTACTCCTTACATTTTAAAAATAGCCTCGTTACTCCTATTTCAGTTCGGCTTGTTTTCATTCCGGCTTGTCATCGTTCAAAAAAACACAGACAAAAAAAATAAAAACATCCGCCATCCGGATAGAGTGAATTTGATTGTGGTTGGATGAGAAGTATAAACATATACCAATCCAACACCCTATTGGTTTGTATTTATTTTTTTGAACAGACAAATACAATTGAACAAGGTGCTTCTTTTTTAGAGAGAGAGAGCGAGAGAGAGCGAGAGAGAGAGAGAGAGAGAGAGAGAGAGAGAGAGAGAGAGAGAGAGAGAGAGAGAGAGAGAGAGAGAGAGAGAGAGAGAGGTCACCTTTTTCAGCCCTTCTGAGTTTGCAGGTATGATTTTAATATAACATTATAGTCATTATGGCCTTTAGAAAAATGTTTTTTGTGGAGGTGGGGTAGTGCACTCTAGGCCCCTGTGGGGCGGGCTAAGCTTTTGTCCTTAATGGCATTTTTTCTTTCCCTTACATTACTTTTACTTTTATATTTTAAGTAGTTTTGAAACCAGTACTTTTACAATTTTACTTGAGTAAAAAGCTTGAGTTGATACTTCAACTTCTACAGAAGTCTTTTCAAACCCTATCTATACTTCTACTTGAGTAATGAATGTGAATACTTTTGACACCTCTGTTTGTAAGTTATAATGAGGTGTGTGGAAGTGTGTGTGTAACAATCAGTGTGAGCAGAGTGTTAGTAAATAGTGACTTACAAGACAGGGAGTGTGCTCCTTTGGGCAGGTACTCAAACAGCAAAGGGTTATCATCTCCCATCATCTCAGCCCGCAGAGACAGCAGGCTGTTCTTACTCATCAGCGCCGCCTTCAGATTGGCTACAGATGAGATTGTTCCACCCACGCCTCCTCCCCCGGCCTCTTCTGATTCGTTGGGACCCATGTAGCTGGGCTCTGTGGTAAGAGGCTCTTCCTGCTTGAGGAAGAAGTCGAGGCGTTCGCCGCGGCTGTCTGAGCTGTTGGGTTCGGTCACGTCTGCCCCTGAAGAGAGATGAAGTAACAGAAGATGGGTGAGGCTCTTCTGTCCTTCTGCAGCCATCACTGATTGACATTACAATGGTTTTTTAAAACAGCGCAAACTGAAACAGGGAAATTCAAGGCGGCAAGGGACAATGCCTCTAAACATTTCGCACAGCAATGTTTTAACTTAATTAGAGGGATTACATGGTTCTCCATAGGCTGAAAATCATGCCACTCCTGGATTTGTCAAATCCTTTCAAAGGGGATAAAAAAAAAAAAAAACTAACATTCTACTTGAACAATTGTCACTTTTTCAATGTAAGGGTTTCATCCGACTGAGCTTAAGTGAAAATACAAAAAAAGAAACACCATATTAAACCCATTCTTTCAAAGCTCTCAGCCGAGTCATCATTTACACCCAGTGTTTTCGGTTGCAACTACCAACACGTCACTGCTCTGAATCATCTCTCTCTCCTCGACTCCCTAACTTACCTCATCATCACCAGTCAACAAAAATACAGGGAGATCATAAAGAGACAGTGAGAGAGAGAAAGGCAGACACAGAAGTGGTATATGTGTGTGCGTTATGTGTGTGCGTTATGTCTGTGTGTTACGTCTGTGCGTGTGTTTTTAGCCGTCAGTGTCGTTGAAAGTGTGTGTAGAGAAGCTGTCAGCAGTAGACATGTCGCTGGAGGTTCCACTGTAGATCTACAAGACTGTCAGACCACACTGCTGACGGCAGCTCCGCTCAACACACACACACACACACACACACACACAAACACGCAAATACGGACACGCAAGCGTGCTTTCATTGCCTCCTAATTGACAATTAACTGATGACAGGTTGCTTTCTCTAACTTAGACAAAAATACACATCACGCACATCACAGGCTTAAAGACTTTGAAAGAAAGTCTTGTCTACACCTAAAACAAACACATACAAGACCTGTGAGTGCTAATACAGACTTGCAAGTTGTGAACGTAATTTTGTGCGATTGTTAGACAGAAACCTTGTGACATCCTAATATTTAGTTCTACCATTCCACAAAGCCCATGCAGTGACAGCTGAAATCACACTTAAAGCTAATAGGAAATAAACAAAGTGAAGACAGGGGTGATGCGGGGGCTCGGAGAACAGAAACGAGTGGAGAAGTGAAGGAGAAAGAAAGGGTAAAAAAATAAAATGGGAGCAAAAGAACAGAAAAGCCCTATTGTCCATTTTAACTACAGTCAGGTAGTGCTAAGTGTTTCCTGTGCAGCCCACAGCTCATCTGCTGCAGGGGGAGTCAAGGTGACAGAGACAGTAGTTTGCTTCCACGTCTGGAATACCTATGGGTATACACACGGCCTACTGGGTCAATGTTGACCACTCACACACACACACACACACACACACACACACACACACACACACACACACACACACACACACACACACTAGTCAGTCATTTTTCATGCTCAGTACAGATAAATGATAGAACAGACAGATCAGATGGATGGATATACAGCACGTTCTGTATGCACGGTTGCACATACACGCTTAGATCTCAAAGGTGTAGTGATACGAGATATTGAGGATGGGGGGTGTACGGGGCATGCCAGATAAGAGTGACATACATACAAAGTAATCAGCGACCATCAAACTACTTGCAGACGCAGAGGGAGATATAAAAAGAGGAGATAAAGTAGGAGGAACGAAGACAGAAAAGAGCACGCACGGACAGATAGAGAAAGAGAGAGGAAGAAAAAAAAAAAAAAGGCAGGGGAGTGTAAAAGCGGGGGTGTCGAGCTGTGGAGGAAGCACAGAAGATACACACAAAACACACACACACGCATCCACACACACCCCCGCCCCAACCCGCGCATACACACACACACGCAAAGTTAATTAAGGAGGGGGTGTAGGGGTTGGCGCAAGGGGCATGAGGTGCAGGAATTCATTAGAGCTCTGCCCCCTCCTTCAGTGGGCAGCCCAGCAGCCACAAGAGTCAATCAATAACATAGATCTGCTGTGGGCCAACAACAAACACACACACACACACACACACACACACACACACACACACACACACACACATAAATGGAGAATGGAGAGGCAGACAAATGGAAGGAGAGGAAGCGAGGGAGAGAGAGAGAGAGAGGGTCACCTCTGAACCCCATCTCCCTCCACTCATCTGTTCATAGGACGAGCGAATGACCCCTGAACACTTTTCCCAGCATCCCCTGGACACGTGCATCTACAGATGGAACATGTCCGCCCTCCTCACAGTCATACAGTAACAATGCTTCAGTCACACACTGCAGGTTAAATGACAGTTATGGAAAAACAATTTCTTCATGATTTCCTCGTACATTACAGTCACAATTCTGAAAATATATGAAATTAACATCTGTGCTTTGCACATAACTCTCTCTGTCCTGCTGACGCACTCTGCCTTGCAACATAAAGTATCCTGCTTTTTGAGGATCTATCCGCATTTCCGAGACTAAGCGTGAGATAGTAGAAATTAGTATTCAGCTGACCACAAACAGGCTTCCGCACCAAATAATCGGAATATACTACATAATCCTCCTTCACTTATGTAAGCTTTATCAGGCCCTACGTTGATGGTGTTTTACTTAAACCTCATCCTGTTCCGACAGATAAAATCATTTACCACACCAGAAACAGTCGCACCTAATCCCATGCATGCAGCTTATGGATTTCATCATACGTGTGTAAGGTTTCTCCGAGGATTTGTAGACACACATATTGTGGTGTCTTTCAGTGGCAATAGGTTTATCTGGAGTTTTAGAGACGCTGTGGTTACATCATTCCTTTGTGCACATATGCTGAGTGTTAGCGTACTGCTTGTCATGAGACAACCTATGAATTTCAATGGCATGGGATATGGCTTTGATCTACATGGTCACATACAAAAAACAATAGCTTTTCCCTCATCTTTTTTCCCCCGTCTTTCTTCTGCCTGTACAGTGCAGCGGTCTCTGTACAGTGAAGGGAATTTTCATTTTCCCTTTCATAAAAGAGTCCGAATAATTTAGATTTCTGCTTTCTGAAGAGATCCTCTGTTTAATTTGGTTGCCATGGTAGCCGGGCACCCTTGGCTTCAACGTTTATGCTAAATAAAAAACCCTTTAAAAGGAGAGACAAATATGTGGAAACGGTGGTTCTCTTTGTTCATGTGTGTGTTTGTGTGTGTGTGTGTGTGTGTGTGTGTGTGTGTGTGTGTGTGTGTGTGTGTGTGCGCACACGTGTGAGCGAAGCTGCAAGCTATGTGGGGGCTTGAGTGGGAAAAAGCAAAAGCGGAATAAGACTTGCCTTGGAATAAAAGATGTTTGTTGAACTATCCTTCAAATGTGTTGTGAGGAATACTGAATTAATCATCCATTGAGAGAGTTACAGCTAATGGATAGAAGATACAGTTTTATGGTGCTGTGGTTGAGGCTGCACTGTATATCTGAGTTAAGTGTGTGTGTGTGTGTGTTTCACATGAGGAGTTCTATTATTAGAGAGCACGATTTAACACAATAAAGAGGAGGAAAGAGAAGGCCTGAAAAGGGAGAGACGGATCAACTGACTCAGTTTGACCCCTGATCTTCTGTTCTGATTGTATTCAAGGAGTGTGTCAATGTGTGTGTGTCTCAACAAATACCTCCTTACCCTCGAAATTAAGCCAAACATGGTTGTGTGAGGGAGTTTCTATTTTCTAAAAATATATATTTATTTTGATAGATAAATGGATGAATAAATGTAAATTGATACACAACAGCTACTTACGTGTGCGTGCGCGCACACACGCACACAAAACCTTGCTGTTGATGGACACATTCCTTTAACACCTGCAATCACGCACACGCACGCACACACACACACACACACACACACACACACACACACACACACACACACACACACACACACACACACACAACGCCTTCAAATCAACAGAGACAGTAGCCAAACACAATGGAGAGAAAAAGTCCAGGGTGGTTAAGCAATGAGTTACTGAGGCTTGTCAACCACAAGAGAGCTGTCAGAGAAGAAAGTAGGGCTTGTGTGCATGTTTGAGTATGGGAGTGCAAACAAAAGAAAAAGACTCTCTCACTGTGTATCTTTGTGTTTATATGTAGGTGTGTGTGTGACATAAAAAGACACAGAAAGAAGCTTTGCCCCAAGTCAGTCTGGTTAATGGCTCGGCCAGCCTGAGGTTGAAAAGGACAAGGCACTACAAAAGCAGAGTTGTCACAAGACTTTGCTGCTCGCCATATTGTCTATTTGACATTACAACGACATGCTTCCAAACGAGAAAACGCAAGTCGTTATTTTCCACAAACAGCTCCATACGCTGGACATGCGATTAGTGCGTGTTTGTCCTCGAGTGGACAAAGAGAGGGAGGGAAGGTGGAACTTGCTTCCTCAGCATGCCAGAGTTTGAGAGGGTAAAAAAGTAATTTCTGCAGAGAAGGGGGAGTGAGGCACTAAAACAGCTCAAGAATTCAGAGGCAATTTAAAAAGCAGTGTGGGAGAGGGGAATGAAAAAAATGCTGGGTTAAAAAGGAGGGAGGATGGAAAGTAATAGAGGTTGTTATTCTCTCTCTCTTCCTCTCTCTCTGTTGTTTTTAGGGACTAGCCGGGCCACAACCTCCAGGAAAGATAGGGAAGGTTGGGTGGGTGGTGGGGGTGTGTGTGTGGATAGGGTGGGCAAGCATAAATCAAGCAGAGCCTGAAGGCTTTAGAGGAGGGAGGGAAAGAGGGAAGAGAGTGGTAAAAGACAGGGAAGAGAGAGAGAGAGATGATGGTGCTGGTGGTGATGGTGGTACTGCTGGGGGCTCAGAGTAAAAGAGAGAGTGTGGGTGGAGGGGAGGAGAAGAGAAAAGAGGAGCACAGCGATTGCAAGAGTGGTGGGGGTGAGAGGTGGATGGTGGGGTGATGGAGTGTGGGTGGGTGGGTGAGTGAAGGGGGAGTGAGGAGAGGTGAGGGGGAGGTTACAGAGGCTGTGGGAGGGAGGGTGGTTAGTGACGGTGGGGGTAAGCCAGTAAGTGTTTGAGAGTGCGTCTACAGTAGGCCAGCTAAATTTTGAAAATGCATGTTTTTTGACCTACTGTCCACGCTACACCGGCGTTTTCGACACCCAAAAACGAAGCTTAAAAGTGGTCTCATAGCAGTGGTCGTGTGCATGCTCAGAAATTAAAGCTGCATATCCGAAAGATACTATCATCCCATGAGCAGTAGGAGGCATTATATCAGGAAGTGAAGCCTTATTGCTGCTGTCACTTTCTTCTGTCGCCATGTTTTGTTATGTTTACATTTTGCAAAATTGGAAGTCCTCAAGGAAGCTATCACGGTGTTGGCCAGGGCTGATTTGGCCGTCAACTGCTGCCTGGTGGATATATCTTTTGAAGACCTGCTCACACAAGAAAGTGGCCATAGTCTGTAGCTGGTGAGCAAGCTCGCCGGGCTGGTCAGTCACAATGGCTCTCCAAGATTTTTTCTATCTACTCTGTGCTGGGCCGTTTACTCCGACCTGGCATTTTCGTTTTAGGATTTCAATCAATAGAGTTACTGAAGGGGATTGAAAAGCTCTCTGAATTAGCGAACTTGCTGTCATCTGGCAAGAGTGATTTGATCGGTTGCTTTTGTGAAAATAAGTTTACACAGTTTATTGAAAATATGTGTTTGTACTATTGACTCTTGACGTCTCATAACTGTCTACAAACCACCTCTCTTTTGTAGAACAGTTTATTTAGAGGACGTTAATTAAAAGTGGACTTTTATTCTGCTGCCTCTAATCCTCTCTGTGATCACTTATTTTGTCAGTATCACACTATACACATTTCAGCACAGCAGGGTTAAGTTCACCTGGTTAGCTTTGATGACCGGCGATCAAATTGCTATTTTATGCTCCTTCAGTTGTCTGAAAACAGAAACATAATAAAGTTATGCGGTATTAAAACACAGAATGAAGATCACAGAGAGCAGGAGGTGACAGTCCGCTGTGTCCGTCTCAGTGTTTACCAGATTAAGTTAGGAAACTGTCCAAAAAGGACAGACTGATCAAGTTTCCTATTTTAAGTGTGTCAGTGTGAATGGAGATCTCTTTTCAAACGTAAATTACGTTTTTAAAATTAGCCGCCTTGGTATAGACGTAGTCTAAGTGAGCAAGTGAATGAGTGAAGGAAGGGAGGGAAAGAGGGAGCGAGTGAGTGCGTGGGGGATGGAGGATTGCAGGGCTCAAGGTAATCTGGGGAGTTAATGCAGCTTAGAGGGACTGAGAGGAGTGGGAGGGAGGCAGAGAGAGAGAGAGAGAGAGAGAGAGAGAGAGAGATGGCAGAGGGAGAGAGAATATAAAAATAATAGGGTCAGCAGGGAAAGAGAGAAATAAATGAAGATGTATCAGAAACAAAAGCCGAAGCAACTTAGGGGGAAGAATGAGAGAGAAAGAGAGAAAGAGTACAGGGAGTGTAAAAGCTGGCGAGATAGGAGAGTGGAGGGGGAGAGAGCGAGCCAAGTGAGTGTGTGAGATAAAGAGTGGGCTAATGAAAGGTAGGGTGAGGCTGAGAGAGTTGGCGGGTAGGAGGGAAGTCGACAGAGAGAGAGCGGGGGAGAAGTCTACATGGGGAAAGAATGCTGGGTGGGGAAGGAAGGCAGACACGCAGAGCTTTGTGCTAAAAGCAAAGAGAGAGAGATGGAGCGATTGAGAGGGAGAGAGAGAGAGAGAGAGAGAGAGAGAGAGAGAGAGAGAGAGAGAGAGAGAGAATTTGGTTTATGCACAGGGGAGGAACTGGTGAGCGGGCACAAGCCCAAATGCCCTGTCCAGCCTGGTCCAGGGTCATATTTGAAGGGTGAAGTGGGAGAGAGAGGTTGAGAGGAGGGATAATGGAAAGGAGAGGAAGAAAACGACAAAAGCCTCTGGGTGGGGATGCTGTACAGAGCCTGTGGGTTATTATTGGTGTGTGAGTTAACACACTCTCCGACTCACACTGACCAGCTAAGAAGCTTGAAGCAACTAACTAGCTGTAATTACTTCTTTACTGCTGCCTGGTAATTAATTTTAAGACGGGTTTAACAACTGTTGTCCGCGACACAACCAAACAAAGTTGGCAACATCAACATGTTTCCGGTCGGATATTCTGGAGAGGAATGCATAACTAATAATAGGAAATGTCTGCAAAAAACGTTATGACCACACACGGACTGCGTGCACCTTCAAGCGCACCGACCGTACGTGTTGAACGTGTCTTAGTACACAGAAAGCCAATGTAGGATGTACATACCACTGTGTGTATTTGCTGTCTGTGGTGGTCTCTGTTTTGGAATATATCAGAGACTTTAACACTTCATCATCATTTTTGCTTTTTAAATCCTTATTTTCTTTGCCAGTCGATGGTGTCCTGAAATAAACGGTTAAAGCTTATACTACATAAGCGCAATGTTTCTATTTTGATTCCAGCTGGAGACCGATGTTGCATATTATATTTGCCTCTCTCTCCCCTTGTTTGCTGTCTGACACTATACTGTGTGCCATCAAACTAATGCAAAACATAAAAAACAGTACAATCAAGTCGCTCAAGAGTCCCCATCAAGTGACTACCTGACAAATGCACAAAAAACACAACACGTGAAGACATACGCTGCAATCATACACTCCAGACACAGCAGGCGAGCAGATGACCAGGACAACGGGTTCCTCCACAAACAGTCAATGTCATTGCTCTCCTTCCACTCTACAGAGCGGGGTGCCGGGGTGCTATGCATTCCCTGTAGAGCATTAGTGTGTGGTCGGGCTGCCCAGTGATCAGAGAGCATAAGAGCCATTGTCCCTCTCCATGTTCATCTCTCCCATCTTATAACATTAAGACTGTGCCTCTCTGTGCTTGTATCCTTGGCAACCTGCCTCCAACAATGGAGAGAGCTCTGGCCTCAGCATGGGAGACGTACAGTGCCATGGAGAGGGAAAGCAAGGGCGAGGGAGATGGAAAACTGGCAAAGAGGCTGGACAGAAAGGGAGAGTGAAGGAAGGAGTTGAAGTGTTTGTCTTGCACAGATGCAGAGGTCAAAATCAGGGAACAGAGCAAAGGGTTAAACAGAGGAAGGAAGTAAGACAGATGAGACGTGGATGAGAGGGGCAAACCTGTGCAAGCAGCGAGCTTAGCATTAGTGGATCAGTGGAGATCTGTGTCACTCTTGAGCTGATAAAAGTTGGACGGATTTTGAGACCAAGGCAGGACAGATCTGGACCTTGAACCTCACACCTCTCCACGAGCCTCTCAGCAGTCTAGTCTGTGAAGATGCCACCGAAATAGAGGACGGACTTGTTTGACACAGTTCTAAATCCATAATCAGACTGCTGGCAACATGGACCTGTCTGTCTGTGTACAGAATATCTAAATCCGAGTTTGATTTTATGAGTTTTATTTTCATGTTCCCACTTGATTTAAAACATTACAAATCCCTATAAGTGATTGATACGTGTCATGACTGCAGGACACATTAAAACCTTTGCAAACTCACTGAACTTTTTTTTATTAAAAGGATGGAGATTTTGGAGCGATATTTGTCTGGAAAACCAAAATTTGCTAGGGAGACCCCACCGTTCTGCAAGGGGGAAAATCACGTGGCAAAAGAGAAAAGTTCCCATATCATGCTCCCCCGATGACTACGATTTGAGTATAAGAGGTAAGAATTGTAGAGTGAGGGACGTATGCATATAGAGGACTGTATTCATCTTCTTTTCCCCCACTGCAGCCAAGCTGAGCCATTGAGATTAATTGCTTATGATCAAATCAGCAGAAGCAGTGCAAATTAAAGAGCGAGTCACATCCCCACCCCCTTCATCCCTCCTCCACCGAGCCAGCAGTGGACACTGCGTGTGACAAGCCCCGGCGCTTATTCAAGGCTACAAACGTGTCATTTCCTTTTTTCCCCGAAGAGGAACATAGAGCTCAGAAAGAGCTCGAAATGGAGCAAGAGGTCGGTTGAACAGCACAGGCGTGTGCACACACACATATAGTACACACAGCTTCAAATAGACACGCACACGCACCGAAAGTCAGTGCCCTAAGCAGAACTACTGATATATCACCCCGCTTCTCAAAACTGCTCCTCTCCCTGCTTCTCTCTCCCTCTCTAGCTCTCTCATTAAGGAGCCATTAGAGAGAAGGGCAGCGCAGGACCGCATGACCCCTTCCTGACCCCTGTTACACACCCCTGAAAGGGAGGGAAGAATAGAATGAGGGTGGAAGGGAGGGAGGGAGGGAGGGAATGAGAGAAAGGGGTAAAAGATATAAAACAGAGTCATATAGCAAAGGGGAGGTAGAGAAAACAGGGAATGATAAAAGGGTGAAAGGGAGAGATGGGGTAAAGGTGAAACATTAAGAGACATGTAAGTGTTCAAGCAATGAGCCAAACATTTTAAAAAGTGAACAATGACAGACCAAAAAAAACAAACACAGGGACAGATGAGTAGCATAAATATCTGGAATTATGTTTTTCTGTCAATACAACTAATTCCAGTGTTTCCTTTGCAGTTTCTAGTGTTTTTCTAGTAGTGAGTGAAAGACCTCCACCATCATGAAAATGCTACATGTTTTAAACAAGTATTTGCAGTGCAATGAGGTGATATTAACGGTTGCCACTGCACTGGCAGATCTTTTTCACTTGCTCTAATGACACATTTTAGGACTCTCTACCAGATGATTAGACGTGCTGTCTGCAGCGGTCTCAGTGGAAGGATAGAGAGGACGAAAACATAGTAGATAGAAGAGGTATGTATGAGTCAGAGTGGAAGAGAGAGGTAGAGAGGCGTGTGATAAGTATGCAGTGACTTTAGGAGAAGGGGATAATTTGGGAGTGGAGGGGAAGACGGCTAGGCTGCTTCCTTAGTCGGACACAGGAATGTAGAGCGGGCGGATCCCGGGGCCTGTGTGTGTTTCTATGTGTGTGTGTGTGTGTGTGTGTGTGTTTGTGCCAGACAGGAATCCCTAACCCCCACAGACTCCGGCTCCACTTATCAAGGCCTGAACGGAGGGGGTATGGAGGTGGAGAGGGGTTTGAGTGTCCTGCGCTATCAAATCCACCTCTAACCTCCATTGCTCCCTTTCTCTTCTCCTGTACCACACACACACACACAAGACCTTGAAGCTGGATGCTGGATGCCTCTGAGGCCAGATGAACTATGGGAAGACCAAACAGTCCAACCACGAAAAGAAAAAGAAAACTGCCAGGGTCACAGACAATTACACCATATACATGCAACAACACACTGTCTCTCTACTGCTAATTTCACATGCTTTTCCACACACACACACACACACACACACACACACACACACACACACACACACACACACACACACACACACACTCTTAAACACATTAAGAGGAACACATTTTGAAACCTTCTTTTACTTTTCTCAACAGCCTTCACCTTCCAGCACTGAAGTATTCTCTCATTCACTCTGAATTCACACGAGGGCCCCTTAAAGTTTTTTGTCTCAACTGGGGAATTATTGTGTTAATAAAAATAAAAATTTAGCACTGTTGTGGGAGGTTCCACCTGAAACAAGCCCATGACACATTTTAGGTTCAGAGATACTGACTTACAAGGAAGAGAGGTGGAAGCTGAGGAGATAGGAAGAGTGGAAAGGAGATAAAATGGATCAGATGAAGTTAGTCTTTGCATATTTTGCTGCTGGTGTATGAGGATAGCGAGGACAGAGGTGGAGGAAGGTGGAAACAATGAGGAGAACGGGCAGAAAGGTAATCTGGGGCAAACGGGTTGGAGGAGATGGGGGACAGCGGGAACAAAGGAGTATGCCCTGTTTTTGTAAAACTAGCATCATGTCTAATGACAAAGAGCCGAGGATATACAGCGCCATTGTCCCGATGTCAGTTCAAATAACTCAATGCAATCTCTTCTTTTTTCCATCTTTCTGAAAAGGTGAAACATGATCCTGTGATTAACAAGTTACATGGGTATCTACTACAGCTACTGCAATAAAAATTCATCCAACCCATTCAGCCTCTTTGTTCTTTTCTTCAGCAACATTTATTTTGTATGTATATATTTGTCTTCTTTATTTATTTCATATTAATGATTAATATGTTTGTTTATGTTTGCACCACTCACCAAGGCAAATTCCATGTACGTGTACTTATTAAGGCAATAAACCCTTTTCTGATTCTGATTTGAACCAATTGTGATTTTAACAAACTTAAAAAAAACGATTATCATTAAAAACTACAGCTCCCATAATGTGTTTTCAGCATGACAATGTGCACATTATATGTCATTATAACTGGTTCTCCATTATCTATCCTTGTCCTCAGATACATTTCTTTCTATACATTTTTGGGATCATACCGACATATTATCACCTTTTAAGTTAATATGGCTAACTGGTCAGCAGTTATTTACACATCCAGCAGATACGGAGCAACATTAACATTCATTTGAAGTTGTGACTCAGGTGACATGGCGAGTGTCCAATATAGTCCAATATCTCGCTATGTTTTGGCCTCTACTGTACTAACTCCTGAGAAAATGATCTGGCTTGTTAGCTGCTAGATTCTCCACTATGTTCACCAGCTAGTCGTTTATTTAGCTTTATATCTACGGTGCTTAGCTGCAAGAGTACAGTGGGCTTTTACAGTTTTTTCACAGCTGATGAGACACTGGAGAGAGCGGTTAAGTTAAGAAAGCCGCTAAAAGATGTAGACTTAGGTAATATTTCTCTGTAAGTTCGCCATGAAGGACTATGCCCAAGAGTGACCTCTTTCTCATTACACATCATATGTTATTTGATTATTGTTAATATGGAATTCTTGATTAGGCTGTAGTCGCTTTTAAAAAAAAAAGGTGGTTTTAAGGAGTGCTATTGTTACAGGTACGACTGGATGAAGAAGATTGACAAGTCCATTCTCATGCTACTTGACTGGCCTCTGTCTGTCAAGCTTGTGACCTTTAACCCACAATGGAAAATGGTGTTTGTTAAAGTCAGCTTAAAAACGATACATTAAATACACAATGATATGACATTGCTTTTTCAAAATTTACCATCTTTTTCTAGACAAGCGGTGTGAATCGCATGACATTATGTTGGGCAACGTTGTGTTGTAGGGCTAAATTTATAGTCATTTGCATTATTACAAATGTCAATGTGATCATGAAGTAGGTTTCTGACTTCCAGAGAACCTGGAAGTTCCAGTTTTGCATAAGCAAACAAACAAGACACAGAAGCTTAAAGATCCTACTGATGAGGAGGAAGTTTAACCCACAGACTGGCCTTCATTCTAACCCCCCTCGACTCAATGTGAAACCACAATCACACACACGAGCAAGCAACGGCCGTAGCGCAAGTGAACGAGATGAGTGAAAACAGAAGTGACAGTGTGAATTGACGGGATGGAAAGGAAAGTCCAAACAGACAGAGGGAAGGAGGGATAGAGGAGAGAAGGAGGGGACAAATAGTTGTGAAGGACAGATAGTGGCTTCCAGGACTGTCTTCAATGCCTCTATCAAATGCACACACATGTACACGCAAATACACACACACCCACACACACACACACAAACACACACACACACACACACACACACACACACACACACATGTACACAGCCCAAGCCATAATTGTCCCCTGTGGGGATTTTGGCCTCTCCCTCCTAGTTTCTCATTGCTGTTGGCCAACTCCTCTAAATCTTTAACACTTTTTTTGAGGATGGAAATGAGGGGGGGGGGGGTTGTTGTCACATGATAAGGAATGAGTGATAAAGGAAAAAAAGAGGGCTAAAGGAAGGAGGTGTATACGGGTGTAACGGCAGAATAGTGGAATGAAGGGAAGGAGGGAAAAGGAGAGAATAAATGTGTAAGAGGAAGGGAGACTTTGCCCTCCAGCGGGAACACTCCCACGATTGTGTGTACATGTGTGTGTGCGCATGTGTGTGTGTGTGTGTGTGTGTGTGTGTGTGTGTGTGTGTGTGTGTGTGTGTGTGTGTGTGTGTGTGTGTGTGTGAGAGTTGCACCTCTGCCAAACCGACACACCCACAGGCTGTAGACCTCTATATCCTGTTCGGGTTGTCCGTTTGTCCAAACATCATGCACAGCCCCCCCTCCCTCTCACCCCTCCTTCTCCTCTTCCTCATGGCTCCCCTTTTATAACTGGTCTGACGGGGCTAGAGGCCGCAGAGGGAGTGGGTACGGTAAATAGAACAAAGCCACCTTTCTAAAATAAACAGACCGGGAAAGAGGAACATCAGTTTGACTGAAAGTGAGAGAGAAAGACAGCAGATCCAGCCATGGGCTTACTGTAAAGCACTTTTTTTAAGGTTAAACTGTCCACGAAAGTTACTGTTTCTGCTTCTTCCCGTCAGTCAGTCTGCCAATGTATATGTTTGCCTCTCTTTCTCTCTCATGCACACACACTTTACTAGTCTCAATATCCCGGCTGCTTGCGCTCGACTAACTCTTGGTGAATGTTGGGTACAGTGTGACACATAAGCCACAGTGCGCAGTGCTGCCAGGCTCAAGGCTACAGGACCCATTACTGGCTATCAGATCACCGGAGGAGAGAGGCTTCCTAACTCACATCACATCACATCTCCATCCCATAACTCCAAAAGGGGAGCCTTGTCACGGATCTCTCATCGAATAGGAAGAGGACCCCCTCATATGTAAGGCTCATCCTTTTTTAAATTTTTTTTATAGATTTTCAGTTAAAGAAAATACCTTGATTTTTAAAAGAAGGATATTGGTTTAAAAGTTGTTTCCTGCTGCAAGAGGACACTGTTCACCACAGTTTACAGACAACAAGTTACTCTGGTCACAATTTGAGATCAGGTATTCAACCTTTTTGAAACTGTAAGAGGGATGGATGTCACGTGAGGCAAAGATAGTGCATGAGATGAAATGCAATTAAGGATACGATGATATGCATATTTAAAAAATTGAGTGTGACTTGAACTTTTGGAGGATATTATTAACTTGGCTGTCCATCGCAAATAAACTTCCATAAATCTGCTTAAAAAGCATAGACGCTCCTTATTACTACAGAACTTGCCTGAGCATCATCACAGTTTTAGGTTTTCTTCAGTATCAAAGTTATTCACTTATAGTAGTCTGTACATCCATGGGTACCTTACAAACAGTGTGACGGCTCCTAGGCCTACTAAGTCCCTTTGGTTGCTGGGATCTGGGGATTGGCTAATGAGGACTGATGAGTGACACCTGGAGCAACTGATTGCTCACCTGTCTATAAGTAGGAGTGCTTGGGGAGTCATTCTCTCTCCCTCCTCCAGGTTGCTTGGTTTGTTTGGATTTTGGGTTTAGTTATTTTTGCGTTTTAGCTTTGATACATTTAAAGACATCCATACATTACACACATTACTGATTAACTGATTTCACAGTTATTTTTGTTACTTTAAATAAATTTGATTTAACTGAACAAACATGTGTGTCTCCCTCTTTTTGTCATGCCTTTGAGCCAGGTCGTGACAACAGGAACTGTTAGTAGCTAATTTGCATAATTTTTAATGGTGTCAATTTACCAAAATGTAGACAAATATAGGCAAACAAAGGGGGCTAAAGCCCACCTCACTAACTGACTCATGGCAACTATTTACTTCCTGTTTACTAGTGATGGGTGGACCGGCTCTTTTCACAGAATCGTTTCCTTCAAGTTGATACAAGTAAATGTATTGAACCTTTCAAGTTTTGATACTTTTTGCTGGACACAGTCCATTATAGTAGATGCCCGTGACACAGTCCGTTACACTATATGCACATCAGGTTCTACAACACAGCTCCTGCCGGTCATATGTTCACATTAATATTAATATTTTAATGCACAACTTAAGGCAGATTTATGGTTGTACGGAGGATCTATGCAGCACGTCAGGCTAGGGCGTAGGGTCCGTATCTACACGTACCTACGTACATGCCTATATATGTACCTACAGCGTAGATTCAACGCAGAACCATTAGGCCTAAAGCTCATGAACACACCGCAGTTGGAAGAACGACCATCCGAGGAGCATGCTGAACGGTTCAACAGGCTAACACTAAAAAAAGTTGTTCAGAAAGATGATGAAGTTTGTTCTTTTTTGCCCATCAATGTAACGGTTTACAGCTCCTAAAGAATTATGGGAACCGCATAAACAAAACTTGTAAGTAAAAAAAATAAGAGTGACAGTGACAAAATCTATTTACATTAACTTTTTTTTTTTTTTTTTTCAATATTTTCTTTTACATTAGAGTAGAGGGGGGTTTTGGGGGGCGCATTTGTTATAATTTTGTCTGGGGGAAGGGGAGGGCACAGTCTCAGACTTTGGCTTACAAAGTGTTTCTCTCTGTGTGTGTGTGTGTGTGTGTGTGTGTGTGTGTGTGTGTGTGTGTGTGTGTGTGTGTGTGCGTGTGTGTGTGCTACAAAGTTAACCACAACCATTAATATATATCTGTGAATAGACATATGATTCAGTTTGAAGTGTGTGTGTTGAGGGGTGGGGTTTTAGCTGTGGGGGTAAAACTAAACCATAGAAACCTACCCTCCCCTGCACTGTACCAACAGGACATCCTGTCAGGATGCATTCTGGGTAGTTTAATTCTTAGACATGAGTGATCAATGCCAAGACGAGTGCGTGTTTAGACAGAGTTTAACCATGCAAATGTAATATTTTATAGGATATTTGCAGGTGTCATAAATGCATGTGTTTATATACTTGCGTTTAGGTTAGTGGGTGAATGTGGACAGTAAGTGTGTGGGCCGTGACTGACAAAAGCTCACACATGGGCCCAACGCAGGATCACTCAGGGTGGGATGGCTAATCTTTAACCCTCTACACACGCACGCACACGCACACACACACACACACACACACACACACACACACACACACACACACACACACACACACACACACACACACACACACACACACACACAACCTCCTCCTCTTCTCCGCCTAGCAATCCTTCTCCAGCCTGTTTCAGGGGCAGGAGGTGGAGAGGTGGGGATGCTGACGTTTTGGAAAAAAGCCACGGTCAGGAGTGAGTAGGGGGCAGCTTCCTGTCCAAAATGGCTCTTTTAAAGCCAGTGAATTATAAATAGAGCAGGTGTCAGTATTGAAAACTGAGCGAGAGAGAGAGAGTCCTGCGAGAGAAAAAGACAGACAGCAAGAGTGTGAAAAATTGTGTGAATGTGTGTGTGGTGTGGTGTGATGGCGTGGTGGAGTAGGACAAGGGGATTTTAGCTGGTGGACTGCCCATAATGTCCAGCAGGATGTGAGGTCATATGACAAAGATGGCTGGTGGGCGGTGAGAAATGATTGGTTACCACAGTGATAATGAAACTTTTTTTATTTTTTTATTTAGTGGGGATCGAACAGGAGGCCAATAGGGGACAGCCAGACAGAAATAGGAAAAAGGGGGAAAGAACAGTATTTTGGTCGTCCATCACAACTCCCACAAGAAAGCAAAAAAATGAGTGAACCCCTCTGTCTAACATACAACAGACAGATGAGGGGGAAATTATTATGTATGTGTGGTAGCAGCTCACAAAAAGGGGAAGGAGAGGATGGAGGGAGAAGGGGAAACTCAGGGAGGTGCAGTGAGCAGGCCACAAAAGTCAATAGGGTGGGAGGAAAGGGCTAAAATCATTTGTGCAGTCAGAGGACAAAGAGGAAGAGCAAATAGGGGGTGGGGAAGAGACAGAGAGAGGCCTGGAGTACAAAGACAGTGAGAGATAGAACTGATAATAGACTGACTGTGGAAAAAGTGAGAAAGATGAACCACGAGCCACAAAAAAAGAGAGAAAGACATGAATACAGAGGAGAAAATATAGGGGAAGAGGCCTCAACACGATGTAGTTATCTAACCCATAGCGTGTCAAGCACCAAGCCATGAAAAAAGGGGTTAAAAATTAAGTCCACACAGTCTAAAATATTAAATCTATTTTGGTTTTTAATGAAGGAGGAGTGAATTAGGGAGGAAAAATGAGAGTAGATTATTAAACCGAGAGCGAGGAGAAAAGGAGAGAAAAAGTGGAGAGGTGTGCGAGGGGTGAGGGGGTTGAAATCTGTTCACGGTGTTTTAAATATTAAACCTATTTCAAGTTTAATGAAGTGCAAATACTATGGGGAGAGTCTTAACTGGAATACAGAGAGGAAGGGGGCGAAAGGGGGATCCGATTCATTATTTCAAGTGTTCACCTTTAGACTGCAGAGACTTGGGGAGACGGGCGCAGGGAGGGAGAGAGAAAAAAGAGAGAAAGTTTATGCAGAAGTGCAAACTAGAGTCAGTGTGCGTTAGTATTTGTGTAGTAGTGGTTGAGGAGGGGAACTCTGAGGCCACAGAGAGGAGAGGAAGAGAGTAAGATAAAGATGTTGGATTTCAAAAAAGATTCTCGATGTAATCAATGTGCAACAGCTAGAGGGAAATGGAAAGAACAGCCCACGTGTGATTGAACTGTTCATGTCTACATAACCAGATGCTCTAAGCTGTGTGTGTGTGTGTGTGTGTGTTTGTGTGTGCGTGTGCGTGCGTGTGCGTGTGCGTGTGTGTGCGTGTGCGTACATCACACCGGCCATGTACCGGATTGCCAAAATCCCCCAAGCTGCCACTAAAAGGTCACCGTGTGTGAGTGAGTCTTTTTTTTTAATACCAGCGAACAAAAAATAGCAAAACTATTTCCAGTGCTGTTATTATGTGGGATAAACGTCAAGTTGGTTTTTGCCCCAAGTATAAAGGAAGTAGGAAAGAAATCAATTGTTAACTGATGTTTTCACCAGCTTAGGCTCTTCTCAATCTGAGACTGAAGGTGCCATAGAGCGATCGTGTTCTGCCTCCAAAATAGGTGACACTTACATTAATAAAATAACAGCACTGAATGTTAAGCAATATCAAATGGCAGAAAGTAAGGCCTCTGTTGACATAATGACACATTTCAAGTCTGTAAATTACAAATCTGTAATTTTTAAATAATCATGACCATGTGATTAGAAAAGACCTCTCCCTGGTGCCTGGAATCTGAAAGGAACTGAGTAATTGTAAATACTAAATACAGTATAGAGGAGCATATTTTACCAAGGATGCAACCAGACATACAATATGTCAATCTATATATACAAACTATTTGAACATGTCTGGAGTGTGGTAAGCGTGTAGTTTATGCTATTTAGTCAGAATATGAAAAATAGAAAGCATGGAATAAGGGGTCCACCCCCTTGAACACTTTGAGTTAAAGCAATTATTATTATTATTAATTTATTCAATTTAAATAATAAATCAATTATCAAAATAGTTGTAGACTAATTTTCTGTCAATTGTGTCATGATTTCAGCACTACATGGATTACAAGAAGAGAGGCCGAAAAAAAGAAGAAAATCTAAAAAGAATATACTGAATTATTTTAAAACAAGCGTCATGCTTTGATTTGCAGATGCTTTTTAATCCAGGTCTGGAAGAAGCAGCGGGGGCTAAACTAAAAATAATTTCAGGTAATTATTTAAAGGTTTACAACATAAGCAGGCAGGAGAAGTAGAGACTATTTAAAATGACTCATTGTCACCTCTAATATATTATTGTGCAGAAAAATCTACGCACATAATCAGATCACTGATCATGCTGATTTTGCTCCTTCCTAGATTTCAAATATTTGATCGTAAGAAAGAGTGAGATCAACGTTAAGCGACAGAGAGAAAAAAGGAAGTTGAGTGCTTAGTGGCCTCAATAATGAAATCAAGTGAACACAGCAGATGTTTGCACGGGAAGGGGATCTAAAGAAAACAAATCCTGATTCCTGCAGCTGTTTATGTCAACACAGGCACACAGCATTTTCATACAAACGCTTTGGAAAGGCTGCGGACTAATACACTGAGCCTTTACACAGCCATATATTATCCTTATATTACAGAATAATCCAGTAAAATCCTTAGTCAAGCAGCCCTCGTGTTGTAGGTAATGTAAGCGTTTCTAATGGTAAAGCATGGACACAGCTCACAGATGAAAGAGAGTGTGTGTGTGTCTAGGCACTCCTCATTAATAAAGAATGAAGCAATTAAGCTAATCTCAGACTGAAAGTGCCCTTTCTCCTTTATACCTACCATATCCCTTCATGGAAACTAACAACTGGACTTCATGGAAGACCCATGAGGCTACATCCACACTATGTTTTCAGTTTTAAACAGCGTTTTGAAAGAAAATCTATCTCCGTTCACACAAGCGTTTAGGCTCCATAGCAGAACAAATCCCGCCCATATTAACACGCATGTCGCATGGCCATTTGCGTACACTGTAAACAGGAAGCAGATTGTCAAAAGTCACTCTACTCTTTAACTCTGCTGTCAGAAATCATTGATGTACTGTATAAGTTGAAAATACAGAAAATAGTGTCTGTGTGCGTCATCGTTTCCAAAGGTCTCCGTTTCTGCCAGTCCAGACTACAACCCCACCCCAGAGTTTTCAAACTTAAACGGGGTCAGCAGTGTTTCCAAATGTCTCCGTTTTAGGGGCTCGGAAACGGCGGAGTTGTGTGGACGCAAAGCATAATAAACGTAGCAAAAGATATGCATCTTTAAACAAAAACGTATTAGTGTGGATGTAGCCATCGTTAGTGTTATAAATCACACCTGTGCCTTTTCCTGCTGTGACAAGTCAAAATGGCGTATTCATTTTATTAATTCTTTTCATGGCAATTTTGACAATGGTTGAAAGTCATTTACAGTATCAAGCAAACATTGCTTAACATAGCCCACATTTTTTCTGCTTTTCTGTTTTATATCCTTGAAAGTTGAATAATTTGTACTTGCTTGGATGAACTTTTCCCACACACCATTAGAAGTAATAAAGTAATGAATGAATAAATGTATGGTATACATCGTCAAAACGATGCAGCATATAGGCCTGCTATTTGAAAGGATAATCCAACAGTCACAGTGATACTGTGTTGTCATGTTTTATATTTGGTTTTATTCATTATACAATTCATATTATTGTAAGTGTTTCTAGTGTTTTCTAATAAGATGAAAGTCGTCTTCTGTGCGTCTGTGTGTCATAGCTATTTGCTGTGTACCTTGCCCACATGGCAATGCTGTCAATGTTGTAAAACTTTAAATAGAATTTTACATCCCTTTCTAATTCCTTGGCCCTCCCATATGCCCGTAAATCTGATTCGGATCTTCTACTGCAGGTGACAGAATCTGGATTTAAGGAGACTTAAGACTTAAGCAGACAAACTCTCATAAGCCCACAGGGATCCTGTGTATTTTTGACCCTGACTTTGGTCAAAATAAAAAAAAACACACTTGTCCTCACTTTAAAAGAACTTCAAGGCATCGCAGCAGAGCACTCCCACAACCTAAACATCACACCACCACCCCTGATCCAACAATGGCCTCACTAAACCTGTTCAGCAATCCCCCAGATCTTCGCTAAACACACAGAAACCACCTCCTGCAAACTGACTCAACACACAATAGTGAATCAGATCCTGACTGTCATACACTACCACTCTTAAACGTCATGTAAGCCCACTGGTAACATGATATTTTACAACTAAATGGCAAGATCTGCCCTCTGAAGGTGTGCGCGTGTGTGTGTGTGTGTGTGTGTGTGTGTGTGTGTGTGTGTGTGTGTGTGTGTGTGTGTGTGTGTGTGTGCGTGTGGCCCAAAGCGTTGATAGTCGTATAGCTAATAACCTCATGATACAAAGACTCCTGTTTCCTTCTTTCCCCCGCTGTTCTCCATTGTGAGCCCAGTCCCGAAACCCAGAAAGCGGGATGAATGGTTGTGTTTTGGCTAACACCAGGTGAGTCTACACCAGCAGCAACACTAGACTTCCTCTAACCTTTAGGTGAGAAAACCCCTCTCTCGGTAATGGCTGCTTCACCACAGCCAGACTAAAACTCTACCTTCTACCACAATACAGAACCAAGAAACTGGCCAACAAGCTTAATAGTGCCATTTACTTTGTTGGTGTATGTGGCTATGCATGCTTGTGTGACTCTGAAGCTCAAGACAAGATGTACTTGTGCACCATAATAATGTCTGACTGCAGGTCACAAGATCTGGGACTTAGGACACTTAGAGCTAAGCAGACAAGCCCTCATAAGTCTGTACGGATGCTCTGTTTCTCCGCCTTTCTTTTTTTTGTCTCTGTCTTCTCTCTCTCCTTACCCCTCTTATCCATCACTCTCTCTCTCCCTTTCCCCTCCTCTTGCCCTTTCCAGAAGGTCCTTCCCTAAACCCAAGAGAGAGGGGGAGGAGCCTGGGATGGTGAGGACGCGCTGGTAATCCGTGCAGTGACCCAGGTCAATTCAATTATCCTGTTTTCTTTCGCTGCGCGACGCGTGTGCCCATTTCACAGCCAACTCCCTTAATGCGCCCAGGATTAGCTTCTCTTACTTTTAATGATCTACCTATCGACGCTTTGGGCCCCACAGTGTGTACACACACGCACGCATGCACACACACACACACACACACACACACACACACACACACACACACACACACACACACCTAAGTGTTTTAGTTGTTAGTGTAAAAAACTCACTAAACAATTCTGCAAGGCTGAGGAAGAGACACTTTCTTAAAATAAAATAAATATGTGTGCTTGAGTGCGTTTGTGTATGCATTTGCTTGTTTATGTGGGAGTGTGTGTTACATAAACTGCTGTAAGAAGAGGATTGTATTAACCATCTGCATTTCACACCTCCAAGATTTTAGATAATCATTTTAGGCCTAACACGTTAGTGTAGAACCTCGCTAATCTCAACCCGGAGGAGGAAAGAGGTCCTGTTACAGTATATGAGTAAATTGTGTGGATGGCTGGCATGCATTGAAATATCCACAACGGATTCAAAGCATTAACTGCATATGTACTGTAAAGTGTCATGCACACTATGTTGAACTTGAGTCAACAAAGCAGCTGGATTGCTTGCACGCAACTGCTGCCCTACTGTTTAGAAAGTGCACGTGTTTTAAAAGAGAAGCACAGATAAATTAGATTCTACTATAGTTGAGTGTTGAGACAACACTTTCACCTAATTATCTAACCTAATCTTATTATCTCACCAGTCATTCACTAATTACATGAGTGGATAACTAAGTAGGTGCCGACGTGGAAACTGCAGCAACTCTGGGAAACTCGAAAGTCATCAAATCAGAACCACACGGTTCGTTTTCCAAGACAGAAGTGCAGCTCTGCTTTCTTTTGGCCTGCGTCCATCCTTTCAATTGTAAGAGCCAGGCAAATTTAATTCCACCTGCTTTTGTGACACTAAGCTAATAATCTAACCAACAAATCCACTATAAAAACAGTATTTGGACCTGAAAATGTATGGCTTGCTTTCACCATTTCGGAGTCTGTTTTGTCTATATCACATAAAATATGCAGTAGCACTTTTCTAAGACAGGAGACCGTAAACACTGTAAGAAGCAAATTTGTCAGCCTTACCTGGGATTTCCTGTCCGTTGTAGTTCCATCCAGCCACAGCCAGCATGGAAGGCAGAGGAGATCCAGGCCTACTGTCCCTTTCTCTCTCCCTGTCCCGCTCTCTGTCCCAGTTCCTCTCAGCCTGCTGGGTAATATGCCTAACAGTGTCTTTGTTCTTCCTGTTCTTCCTCCGCCCTGACCCTGATAGGGGTTGCCAGGGTCCCTCTCCACCTCCTCCAGCAGCCCCTCCAGCCCCTTGCTCCCCCTGGCTCTGGGCTGCCCCTCTGGGAGTGTCCCGGGGATGTGAGGAGGAGGCGGGGGACACCTGTTCCTCTTTGACGGTGACAGGCCTATAGTCGTGTGGCCAGGCTGGCTGGGAGTCGTGGCAGGCTTCTTCCTGGCTCTCATGGCTCTTGGGGGGTTCTTGGTCCTCCTTGCCATACATGCTGCCTCCCTCGTGGCAGCTGGCGATGGCCGAGTCCCCAGAAGAGTTGGCCGGGCTGGTGCGGCGCGCCAGCCAAGGGGAGGTGCTGCGACCAGACATGATGGAGGCCAGGGCTTCAGAAGCCATGCCCACGATCCCTCCTCCTCCTCCTCCTCCTCCTCCTCCCAAACCTGTTCCCGCACCACCCCCTGCACCTGCTATACCCAGTCCTCCTCCACCTCCTCCACCTCCACCTATGCCAGCGGCAGCAACAGCTCCCATCTCAAAGTCGGCCAGTTCGTCAGCCATCTCAGAGCGGATGCTGATGTCCAGTGCAGCCTTGATGAAGCTGTGGCATGCCTGGACAATGTCAGTCATCTGCAGGTAGCTGGCGGCTGACATGACCTCAATCACGTTCTTACTGGTGAGAGCGAGGTGCGCCGAGTACATGAAGTCCAGTATGGCTTTGAAGCCTGTCGCCGTGACAATGTCCAGGTGAGTGACAGTAGTCTGGTGGTGAGGCTCTGCCCCTTTTTTAACCTGAAGAGTGAGAAAGATTATTCATAACAGTTCTCGTTTATATATCTCATGCAGTAAACCTTTTTTTAAACACAACTTCTGACATTGCTTTATCACCTGAAAACTAACAGACAGAACAAAACTACTATGATCTGAGAGAAAAACAAGCACTTAACACACTCCCTTGACCCGTCCTCCCAAGCGTAGCAGTCCCTTACCTGGCAGTAAAGAGTCTTGAAGTAGCGTGAGGAGCCCAGGAGCACGTTCTTATGGGCCTTGAAGATCTTTCCATCCACGATGACACAGGCGTCGCACAGGATGCCGTGCTGCCTCTGCTCATTGAGCTCTCTGAGGAGCTGACGGTAGTGAGAGGAGATCTCCATGTCCTCCTTCCTGTTGTTCATCTGTGTAGCTGAACAAAAGCCTCTCCTCCAAACGTCTGCTGGGGAAACAAAAGAAGACAAGGCAATAAATTAACTTCAGATGTAATATCAAAATATTGCAAGTATACAGAATGGGTTACCGTTAAATGTACAGTTTAACTGTACAGTAGCTAAAAGATACAGTACAAGAGCAAAGGAATCTAAGCCATATTGTACATTTTTTAGTCAAGAAAACAGGTATTCAGGTATTTCTCCTCTAAGTCCGTATAAATGGTTTACGCATGTAGCTAAATTAAAACCCCAAAACGTCAGATTCATTTTCACGTAAGGGGAAAGAAAATAAGCAAATATAGCTGAACCACTCCTTTAAAGATGAGCCAAGGTAAGGATATCTCAGTAATGACTGTGACATGAAAACACTGACATCAATAGAAACCACATCTCAACTGCTGTTGTTTGATGTCTAAAAACAGCCCAGTACCAAATAGTCAAAAATCTTTGTGTTTAAACTGTGTCTGACAGATTCATTTGTGTGTGTGTGTGTGTGTGTGTGTGTGTGTGTGTGTCTGTGTGTGTGTGTATGTGTGTGTGTGTGTGTGAGAGTGTGTGTTAGCTTATTAAAAATGTCAGCATAAGCGTCTCACTTTCACAAAACAGTTAAGAGGGAGAAAAACACCTAATTTAGTACAGACCACTTTACCATTAAATGTATCAATAAACAACAGAGCCTCAGTTCCTTTTTTTTTCTCCTCTCTCCTTCGACTGTGAATATTCAATCAACTGTCTAGTTAAGACAAAAAGTCACTCTTGAACCTTCACCCCAGTGTTTCTGATCTTGCACAGTTCAGTCTGGGTTGTGAACAAAAAGTTTCTCTTAAAACTACAGAGAAAAGATCCTTAATGACAATGTGTGGAGCTGCTCAACTGTCAGTGAATGAAGATCCAACTTTTCAGTATTCATTGACAGGATTCATGGAGGTGTGATGGGGATTGTGGCATATTTTACTGCTACGGTTACTAAATAAAAAGAAAATCTCAATATTTGAATTTTCACAATCTATTAGCCCCTAAAGATTCTACTCTGGGTTTTGGGCTCACAAATATTGATGTGTAAGATGTAGGTGGGTTTTATTATGTCCTGTGATTTCTTTCTGCTGTGTACAAGTTAGATGGCCTACAAGAGGCATTTTGAGCTCACACAACCGAAGGGATGCAGGTGAAGGCCACAGAGACAGGAGAGCACAAGGAGACAAAGCGAGATATGAACAGTGCTCTATTTTGGACCATTCAACCAGGTGGCAGAAAAACAAAAAGAAACTGCATAAATCCTTGCAAACACAAACACACAGAGGAAAACAAACACGCACACACACACACACACACACACACACACACACACACACACACACACACACACACACACACACACACACACACACACACACACACACACACACACAGAGTGCATTAGCCAGAGCATTAGCAGCCACCGCTCACGCTCTCATCTTGGTGAGGGCTAAATCGCAGGGACGCAGAGTGTTACCAAACGCAGCAGTGATTTGTTTTGGGAACGCCACATCTGTCAGCTCTCATGGGCCATTCTGAGAGCTGACAGCTCGGGTTGACCAAGGTGACAGCAGCGTTTGCTCGGGGGCCGGCACACTTCAGGTCATGTTTAGCAAAGCTCTGCTCAACCTGATGGCTTGTAAGATCAGATAAATCCACAGTGTCTCCCACGTCCACTTGGACAAACACACCTTCTATGAGCAGCAGTGGACGAGCGGATGGAGTGATGGTGACAACTGCTGAAGCCGCCCTTTCTCAAAAAACAAGACAAAACTCTCCAGAGTTTGATCAATGCATAGCTCGCCTTTCACTTTGACTGGCCTTTATTCAAGTCTTAGAAATAAGGGATTGCGAGGAGGAAGGAACTCGGATGTGAAGGCAGAATAACACAACAATGTCCCTCAGAGTCTCAAAAGGCAAGTTTTGATGCAAGAGTTTTTACCTTCAGCTGACACACTTCTTAGAAAAGAAATCTATTGGCAGTCTAACCTTGAGATTCTTTCCTTTCTACATTGTTCTGATAGAGGTATTGCGAGTCTTTACCTCTCACCTTCGGAGACAAACCAAGCGGCTTTAAAGACACAGCTGCTCCCCTCCTCTCTCTGCTCTTCTTCTCTCAGGGCCACTGGCACATTCATAGCCCACATTGTATAGCCCCAGTCTATAGGACAGGCACACTCTCAGACCCACAAGTCATTTATTCACAGAAAACACCTTTTCTATTCCTCATTTTGTTTCAAGCATGTGGATGTTGAAATACAGGGTCACTGTACAGCGCACGGTGGTCAGCAGTCCCCATTTGAAAAATGTCTCTACTGGTAGCTGAGAGGAAGCAGTGAAAGAAAGCCAGCTATACCAAACCAACAGCTGTAGAAAGTAATAATAAATACTAATAATTGATAATAATAATAATAATAATAATAATAATAAATAATAATAATGATAATAGTAATACTTAGAATGTACATAAAAACAGGGATAGAATGCAATCATAACTGGAAAATATGATGGAAAATAAAACACACTTGATAATAATAGTACAAGATAAAAATTAAAAAAATACGATAAAAATGAGATGACTACAGAATAAATAACCACAGAAACCCACTGAATAATAATAAAAATAAAGTTAAAAATATTAAAATCCGTACCGATATTTGCAGCATGCACATATACATCAATAAACACTGCAGCAGAATCGTTCTCTTCTACTCTGTTCTTATCTTTTCTTTTCTTTTCTACACCAGTGGTGGAGATTTGAATTTTTAAGATGAAAACTCACACAGTATTTTGTCTCGCAAAGGACTGAGAGAAAGAG
The DNA here is from genome assembly GCF_004354835.1 of Perca flavescens. Taxonomy (NCBI): domain Eukaryota; kingdom Metazoa; phylum Chordata; class Actinopteri; order Perciformes; family Percidae; genus Perca; species Perca flavescens. The sequence goes on from NC_041337.1 coordinate 15,870,566, forward strand.
AGGGAGAGGTCTAATCAGATTTATTGCTTCAACAGACTCCGAGACATACTGAGTCAGTAGTTAGGCAAAGAAGAGGAACTTTAATGGAGTGCGCTTTGACCTCTAAACTCTTTGCTAGCCTAATTGGCTTGTTTAATTTCAGCATGTCCAATTCCCTCCAGTCAAAGACCCCTTTTACAGAGGAACCAATCTCAACGCTCCCCTTACTACAGCACATAAACACCCACAAAAAACCTCTCCAGTCTTCATCCTGGCTTTTTCATTTCCTCAGAGAGCTACTCCATCTTACCCCACAAGCTTAGACCATTAACAGGACCAAAACTCGCACCCTGTGAGTACAGCCTTGATTTATAGCACACTTTTCTTTTTCCTCAAATATACACTAGACACGAGATAGGAAAAAAGATAAAATGAACTTGTCAGACAATCAAGTCAAGAGAGAGGGACAGAGAGACTTTGGCCTCTCATCAAAAGCATTAGCAGTCTCAACGAGTCTACAGAAACCAAAAAAGCCTGCTTTAAGGATGTCACAGAGCAGAAAAAAAAGATTTTCTACCTTCTATGAAATGTCACCACAAAAAAAGCAAGGAAAAAAAGTCATCAGGAGGCAGGCTGACAGTCTGTGAGCGCTTATTTGTGGTCAGAGACGATTGTTTCAGTAAAGCATGCCACCAGAGCTCCGAGTCCCTGTCACCCTTCTGAGGCCAAATCAAAAGTGACTGTCCTGCTTAACCCCCCTCCTTCTAACACACACACACACACACACACACACACACACACACACACACACACACACACACACACACACACACACACATAATCAAGAGCCCTGTTCCCCTCATAACTCACACACACACACACATCCATCTCCTGCCCCTAAATACACAAACACACGCGTTCACACGCTTAGCAGAGCCGTCACGGCATCACACCCGGTTTGTCCTGGTCACATCAAAGCAAAGTCACTTTAGGCCCCAGCCAGACGACTAAAGAGATGCGACGTGTGATGGAGTGAGAGAATGGGGCTTCCTCCTTCTTGTGTTTCTTTTAATGCAGCCTGTCCCTTCGAGCCACTTCTCTGCCTCCTTGACCGCACAGGACCGTGGGGAGACAGTGCGCAAGGTCCTTCTGGATCATAGGCAGAGCAATACTTTGTTTGTACAGGGGTTTAACATCGACAACTTTTACGGGGGGATATTCATACATCACACCGGATGAAGATGTTACAATGCGCGGCAACATCTTCTCACAGGATGATAATATATGATTACCCAATCTAATTTAGCAAATAAAACTCACTTAAAGCACACTTTCTCTTTGGTAAAATGTTGTCTGTATATTCACTCCTCATTAACATTCTTTCAGGCACAAGGTTTAAGTGGCTGCAGGTTTCTTTATGTGTTAGCGCTATCCAAGCAATTTCATACACTCTCAGTTATATTTATTTTTAAATTAAGGGATTTCCAGTTGGTCAGGGCAAATTATAATTTAGTGGCCGGTGTGCTGCTTGCAAAATTGCCACCCTAAGCTAATCACTCTACATTCAAATTGTGGCCCTCTGCTCAACGTAACAGTTCTGCTCATTATTTGATAAAACCAATTTGGTTGGACCAGCATGTCAAACTCGAGTTCACAGAGCCCCTTGTTATTACCTTGATTTGGTAAAATCAATAACTAAATCCTATTAATAAATAAAGAGAAAAAACAGACTGATAACATCTAAAAAGAACGATTTGACGTGCAGACTGAACTTATTTCTGCTAAGGCAAAAAAATACCAAACGATATGTGCAGTTTTGGTAAATTTAAGATCACTGGGACCAATTTCTTTCGTCTTTGCATATCAGCACTAATCAATTTTTATATTAACAAAAGGGTCAAATGCCTAAGTGCAATGTGAAATGGGTTGCTCTAGTAACAGACCATAGCTAATTATCATAACGAGCCAGATATTTATATATAGAGTTGGTGGACACCAAAACAAAGGTAAGCTTAAATTCATTAGGTTGGCAGAAACAAAAACTCCAAATGAATGCTAATCTAGCACCATATTTGCTGGATGTGTAAATATGTAACTGCTTGCTAACTCATAAACTGTATGATAATATATAAAAAATTTATATTTACAGATTGTTGCCCAGAGTGGCCAGAAATCTGCTAATGGAGATTTGAATTGAGGTTTTTAACAGTATAAAAATTAAAAACACTTAACATCACTAATCAACACTAATATTTTGTTCAGCACAAATAATTCATATTAGGCCAGTTTGTCAGTTGACCAGACTCTACGGTACTCTATGACTCGTCTAAGCATGGTGCTGCAATGATTCTCCAATCTTTATGTACAGACACATTATTGGTTCTTGTCTTTCTACTTTTAAGGATCCTCTATCAGCAGTGAATTCCCTCCTTTTCACATCTCTACTTTTATCTTGGCACTGTCGTTAACAATCAGCAGGGAGGACACAGTAAAACTGGCCGGAGATTGAAAAAGTAAAATAATGTGAAGAGGGAGGAGGAGAGGGATATCAAGTCAGGATTCAGTAGTCAAGATTTGGCATTGATGTTGTCAACCATCCCAGGCTCATGCCTCAGCCACAAAACTGTATCAGTTAAACTAGAAAAATGTTTCTTTTTGCAAATGTTCTAGTAGTGACTTGTACCAGAACACCAACATATCATGGCAGGCAGTTTCTGTGGAAAAGGCAAACCAGGTCGCTACATGAATTAGGTATTATGTAAACTTTTCAAAACAAGGTAAAACAAATAATGTTAGCCTCAAGAAACAGTTATTATGAGAATCTCTGACATTATATGTTAATATCTATAAAACATTTAAAAGGTACAGGAAGAAATAATTTGTTTGCTTGCAAGTGGACATTTCCCATATAATGAGAGAAAATACTGGGGAAAAAATGACAACATGCATAAGAGGAATTAGAATGATATTCAGCTGGACAATGCAGGCACTATTTTCCAAACACATGACACTATGATCGAGGACAGCCATTACTTTCCAGAGACAAATCTACTACTACTTCTACTTAAAGAAAATATGCAAGTTGTATTAGAATTAGAAAGCTTACTGCCATTTTTTTCAGATTCACACTGTAAACCCGAGTGTGTGATAATTGCTAAGATAAGAAAATTTATTGATCCCACATCGGTCAAAAATGCAAATGAAAGAAGTGATTAAATGATAAATAAAAATGCAACTAGACAAAAATACAAATACAATAAAATATCTACTGTATATACACCTTTTACTAATGCAGATATGTACAGGATAGATAATTGCACAGAATAATTGAACAGGAAAATTGCACCCATAATTGTAATACACACATGGTGTAGCATTGTCTTAGAAAAATAAAAAAAATACCAATGCTAACAGAACAATTGCAAATAAGAGGCCCATGAAAGGCCATTATGAACATGTGATGAAGTTACAAAGAAATGAAGCAAAGAGAAAAGAGCCGATAAATAACAGTGAAACACAGAGAGAAAATAGATAGAGCAGAAACGCAAACACAGCAAGCCTAGAAAGATAGAGATAGAAAAACGATAGAAAGAGGGGGAGACAGGAAGAGAGGGGAGAGTGACACAGGCAGCCAATATTTTTTAAACAGCTTTGCTTCCACTCAACTGGGCATCAAGGCCATTATCCCGGGGTTAATCCCCAATCCGACGGAGCTGGCAGCCTTCCGGGACAAGCCAGGGTGGCAGCCCATCAACAAGGCAGTCACGGACAAAAATAACACACATATACTCACACACATGACACACATGCACACACAGGCAGGCATGCAAGCTGCAATTAGAAGAAAACAAAATAACACATGCAAGTTAATAGTTGTGAATGTTTTATTCTTAGCTTCTTTGACCTTTATTTTCTGTTGGATATAAGCTACTGTTCATGTTTGTCTCTCAATTTATCTACTTTATATCTCACTGTGCGTATTCCTGTCTTTCGTTTCCCTTGTTTCTCCTATTCCACAACCTCCGTCTGTCCACCTTTATTTTCTCCACCTTCCCCACCAGCTCTAATCACACCACATTTTGCACCTACACTTTCCTCTTCCTTTCTCCGTGCACTCTCTGTTTCTTTGGCCCGCATCCAAAGAGTCAAGGTGGAGGAAGAGATTGACTCAAAGAAGGATAGCCATGTCATGTGGAGAGGGACCAAAGAGGATCCAGGAGGCTTAGGGAGATTTAGCGCTACTCCCTTTATCCCTTGCCCTCTGCCCCCAGTCCCCTATACACGCACTGCCCGAAAGCAATACCTGGACCCTCCACGTCTACACTTGAAGTCCTCCATGCTGCTCATCATGCTTTTTGCACATGTTCATATCCAGTGCACCTGCCAGAAGATCTGCCTCTATTATCCTCCCGTCCAGATTTTGACACTAATGTGTACAGTTCAGCAGCTCCAAGGCTCCCTGATACCTTGCCCTCCCTTCTGACCTTTAGCCACACAGGTTTTATGCCTAGAGTTATCTAAAGAAAATCCATGCATAGTAAGGATGGACTGGGATCATCCCAGATTGACCTGAAAAAAAAGATGCAACTCTAAGATGTTAAAGTTGAGTGTTGAGTTTCAACTTCACCTCAATTCCTCCAATGACCCATAAAGTGTCAGTGACACTATTTGATATATCAAGAGCTTCACAAAAAGAGTGAGAAATGTCATATCACCCCATCTACCTATCTCTCTGTCTTTTTTTCTGTCTTCCTCTTTTACAATTGTGCATGTGTGCGTGTATGTGTGTGTAGTGCATGTGTGCGTGTATGTGTGTGTAGTTTCTGGGCTATCTTTCTCTCTAGGCCCCGTAAGCCTGCTACGTCTCCCATGGTAACTCCCTGACTGACGACCCGGGGCTTAGCCTAAATTCTCTCTCTATTAAAAGCTGTGAAATGCAAATAATGAAACATCTCATTACCACTGTCGGAGAACCCAAAATGAAAAGGGGGGGGGAGGGGGGGGGGGGGGGGTGGAGAGGGGCGGACAAGGACTGTAAGACAACGAAGCGGCAGGAGAAAGAGGGCTATACAGGAGGGAGGGAGAAACGAGAGTGAGAGCCGGAAATAAAAGGAGTGGAACAAGAGGAGGAAAGGATGGGAGAAGAAAAGGGAAGGGAGGAGAGGAGAGGTGAAGGCATAGGAACAGATAGTCAGACAGTAATTCTTTTGTTTGACATGTGTTGCCGTTAACATAGAGGGTAGCCATGATTGGCCACCTAAGCAAACATGGGTGGAGGACTGATGCACCGAGCTGTGAGTTAGGAGGTGTCATTCAAATGTCAAACAAACTTCCTTCATTATCTACTTCATACTAAAATTGTATCATGCCCTGAGAGGATTATTACCGTGTTTTACTTTTCATCTTCACAGCTCTATCATTAATCACCTCAGAACCAAACAGGCTAAACAAAAACATATTACTTTACTTTCCTGTAATGACTCAGGTTTAAGTATAATTTTATAGAGGATAGGGCTACTTCTTTGAAAAACATATTTGTGTGATACGGGGAAGTGAAATCATCGACAGGAAGTGTCTATATTTGGTTTTGCAGGTGGGTGGAGATTGGTGGTAGTGGTGGATTTCATGTGACAATGACCACATCATTCACCTGTGAGTTCTCCTGGTGCAAAACCCAGTTTCATCACTGCAGCAGTTTGGAGGCGCATCTGCTGATGTTCAAACCACTGATATCATGAGGGAATTTATGGGAGTTTTAAGGTGTGACATTGTCTAATTAGTTCATAACTTCTGGGAACTTTGTGTGTTGCAAGGTTGTTGTTTTTCTGGTCACAGATGCATCATGGTTTTTGTTTTCTCTTTTGCTGTCCTATCCAATAGTAAGTAGCGGTAAAAATGTTTAAATGGAAATTCTTTTGTTTTTTTTAAACCTTGGTTATGAGAAAAACATTTTTATTTGATGCAGAGTCATACATCCTATAAGGCAATAAACCTGAGCAGTTGAAGGAACACACAAGCTGCAAATAATGGCTGAGTATTACCTTACTTGTTTGGAAGGGAAAATGAAGACAAGTGTTAAAAATATTACCCAAACTGTGAACAATCCGATTTTGCAGACCGACTTTCTAGTTCAATTTTGTACTGTAATTACAGTACACACACACACACACACACACACACACACACACACACACACACAATCTATGTGGACCCCTGAACATTACACCCAATTGGGATTGTTCTGAACATCTCATCTCAAAACCATGTTGAGCATTAATATGCTGCTACAACAGCCTCCACTCTTCTGATTTTGCACAAAACTTTAGAACCTGGCCGCAGGGATGTTGGCTCATAGTTTGTGTTCCAGTTCATCCCAAAGGTGTTCGAAGGGATTGAGTATAAAGGCGATTTACGTTTTCCCACACCAAACTCGAAAAAAAACACACATTTCTTTGTCATGTTGAAACAGGACAGGGTCTTCTCAAAATAGTTGCTGCAAAATTGAAAACACTATTATCTAAAATACTAAAGGTTAGAGTGAAGATTTCCCATAACTGGAATTAAGCAACCTTACACATAACAGCCCCAGACACATACTGTCTACTGAATGTAGACAGAGCTGTCCGCATACTTTTGACCAGAGAGAGTAACAATTTTTCTGTGCAATAAGGTATTATAACTCACATCTGGGAGAGCTTTGGGTGCACCCAGGCTGTGTGAATGTGTGACTGCTCATGCTATCTTAGCAGAATTTTCTATTCATTTACCACTTATGTCTCAAGCTCACTTTTACATCCCTTCGCCTTTTTCTCCTCTTTTCATTTCATTTTTGTCATGTGGGTAATCTCAATTATGTTTTGAAAAGCACCAAATAGTTTGGTGGCTCAAGTGATGAGGACAATATGAGGCTATGGAGCTGCTCAAAGCTCACATTTAACACCCATCCTGATCTCTCTCTTCCAACGAGCCACTCAGAGCATGTGTGTGTGTGTGTGTGTGTGTGTGTGTGTGTGTGTGTGTGTGTGTGTGTGTGTGTGTGTGTGTGTGTGCGCGTGGTTGTCCAGACCCTTTCATAGGTCTTAACACAAAACCTGTCACAGCAAAAAAGCAACCTGTCACGACTCAGCTAGACAAGACTGTTCATGACTGTACCTCACAGAACCCAGGCAGCCTGTTCCCGAGCTGTTAAAAACAGTCACTGCAGCCACCAGTTATAAAGGTCTCAGATTAGAACACACACACACACATCAAGTTAACAGTATGGAGGAAATGAAACAAAGGGTTACCATGAGGAAGAAAATGTAAAATGTAAACATATTGTAAAATAATACCAGTCCTCAAGAAATAATTGTCTGAAATGTCTGTGGACTAAAAGCTAATTGTTGTTTGTTAAAATGTGCGGTTTTTGAATGTGCAGTGAATGACTGAATGATGGTGACTCACTGCTGGTGGCCAATCACTATCTGGTGCCGAGGCGGGTGTCCAGAGAGAGAGAGAGAGAGAGAGAGAGAGAGAGAGAGAGAGAGAGAGAGTCTGTGTGTGTGTGTTTAAGAGTAAATTGGCATGACTGTCGCTCTGTCAGATGGCAAACAGAGGCATTTTTCTCAAATCCACACTGGGCCACAGATTACAATGAGCTCATGCAAAGAGGGGAGCAAAAAAGCCACGACTTAAGAGTGTACTCACAAGGACAACAGGCACACCCTCCATCCCCCCTGAGCAAATATTAAAAGAGACTTCACTCCCAGCTAATCTAATTCACAAACACTCCAGAGCACACACAAACAAAGAAAACACATAATTTAACTATATTAACTTAGCCCTCAACATTCAACGTTCACTTATAGCTTACCATCGTTCCCACAGCCTCCCATTCAACTACTGAGCAGCAAAGTGATTTACATATAGATAGAGAAAGTGTTTATAAAAAACACATTTGTATATACTAGCCTGAGGCTGTGTTGTCACTCATCAAGCTGATCAAAAAGCAGCTACTACACAAAACTGATGAATCTCGGAGCACATTTGCAAATCTGTCCTTCAACAGTAGAAAAAGAGGAGGTGAGATAAAGGGAGACAAATCAAGGGGAGAGGAGCATCTAAATATAGAGAGACTCACATTTTTTGAGTCAGAAAAGAGACAGTGAAGGGTAAGAAAGGGAGGGAGACGGGAGAAGCAAGAAGGAAAAAAAGAGGGAAAGGAAAAGTGAAGAAACATGGGAAACAAGTAGTGTTGAAGCAGCACAAGAACAATAGAAGACAGAATGGTGGGCTTCTCATCCACTGTATTGTTGCTAAGTGGACTACTGAAGAACTGGACATGGAGGACACTTAATTTTGTCTCAGACTTGAGAGTTCAATATACTGCACAGTGTATCACCGCAGACATTCATCAATACGTAGCGTCGATACTGAGGGTCGGCCCCTTCAGCAATCTTTTCAACAGTTTCAACACAGACTGGCTTCTGCGGAGTAAATTCTAATAGTGATCTGTGGAGATGCAAAATTATTGAAGTTCCTTGTCTTCTTCGTTTCTGTGCTGTGTCTTGTTTCCTTTGCTGAAGTGTAATTGCTTAAAACAGGCAACTTTTTTATGGACTTGTGTGTGTGTGGCTTGCGGCTAACGTGTCCACTGTGATTGACAAAGAGCGATCAGACAAATGCCTCACCTGGATCCTCACTTCTGTCCTGTCGTGTCCTCTCCTCTTCTGTCATACTTTCTTCCCTCCTCCTTATCTGTCTGTCTTTTCACTCAGAGCGTGTTTACTCCAATATGGTTTGACATTTGACTGTCACCTGTTGACTTGCATGAACAGCTGCAATGGCTTGCAGGCTTTCAGGACTATTACTTATATTTTTCCTCCTGACAGCGATGGAAAGAACTGCATGTATTCATGTACAGAAGTGCCATAGCCAGACATAAGAGGCACAAAGAGAGAGGGAGAGACAATAGGTCCACTGTGTAAACTCCCATGATCGTGCATCACTAAGGACAACACCCACCTTGGAAACCTAATTTTGAAGAAGTCACACATTCCCACATTGTGAGGCAGTGCCAGTATCAGGTGTCCGTCCAAACCACCAACCACCACCAATCAACCGCCACCCCCTTCGTGACACACCAGCGCACACACCAAAACAACCGGGAGGGGGGGAGGTGAGATAGAAGACAGAAGGGAGGGAGGAAGGGGTGCGGGAGTGAGAAAGTGAGAGTAAATAGAAGAGGGCAGGAGAAAAAGCCAGCCAGAGACAAAAGCAAAGAGAATGACAATGGGTGAAAAGAAGAAGAAAAAAAATTAATAGAGAGGACGAGATGAGGTGAAAAGCACATTGCCAGCTCACCATGCACATTCACAGAGCAAGAGGAGAACAAAAAGACAGCAACAATGAGACATCCATGTATATGCATTGGTTGTGTGTGTGTGTGCAAATGCAACACTGGAAGTAGCAATGTGCTCCAGGCCGTTGGGGGAGTTTGCCCCTTGCCACTGAAAAGGGGATGTGAACCTACTCACTTCTGTTCACATTTTGATTTGGCTTCACCACTCTTGTTCATAAAGGGAACTACACTGACACAGGAGAGCTCATAAAGTGTCCATCAATGATGACAGAGCTCCACTTTCAGCGCCGATTTATAAAGTTCACATAATAATACACTAAAGATTAGTTTTTAGAGCTGAAAAAGCCTTTATAAATCAAAATAATCAAACTTCCCCTTTGAGACGTCACATTCTAACCTACAGCGAAAAGGTATTCTATAAAAATGAGAAAGAGAACAGGAGAGGGTAAAAATGAGAAAGGGAGTAGAGGAAGGGTAAAAATGAGAAATGGAGTAGGGGAGGCCACAGGAGGCACCTGGCCCACTTACAGCAGTGGAGGGGTGGTGGTGGAGGAGGAGGAGAGGTGGAAGATTAAGGAGTGGGAGGGAAAAGGAGAAGGTGGATGAGGAGGAAAAGCAGGGAGAGGAGGAGGAGATCTGGAGGGAAAAAAAACAAACAAGGGAGGTGTAGCTGGGACAGAGTAGAGGGCACGAGGGAGGATGGGGGCTAGGGTGAAGTAGGAACGGGAAAAGGTGAGGAGAAAAAAAAAGGATGTGAGATGAGGAGGCAAGAAAAAAACGAACAGATAAAATAATGGGAAGGGGGAGGAGGGCAGAGGGGGAGGTGAGAGCAGGAGAGACAGAGAGAGAGAGAGAAAGAGAGAGAGAGAGAGAGAGAGAGAGAGAGAGAGAGAGGGAGAAAGAAAGAGCGTGAGAGAGAGAGAGATGGGGGCTGGAGAAGAAAAAGAAGTGGCCTTGTGAGGCTGAGAATGGAGGTAGTGTATGCATGCGCTGGATGAATGTGTATGCATCTCTTTGTGTGTGTGTGTGGGTGTCTAAAATTATGACGAAAAACTAACACCTCACACAAAGTATGAATAACCGACCACAACAGGCCAATGTAGGTTCAATCTCTTCTCCCAGCACATTCAAACAGCCTGCCTATACCACTAATATCCCACTAATACCACCCACAGTCCTCGCTCCACCTCACATCAATGAATATTTCATGTCCTGATGGCACTTCTAAAGCAAAAACTAATTAGCAAATCCAAGTTGATCTGGCATTAGTCATATCAGGCCAATTAAAAGCCCAGTCCTACTGTACATGTTAATGGCAGCGAAGTGGAATAATTGTATGTTGAGCAGGGGAGAGAATGTTAAACAGGCCTTGTTAGCAGCACTTTAGCACTCTAGCCAGAGTCCATGGCTGGATTACAAAACTCTACATAGCAGGATAATGTTCGTCACACACACACACACACACACACACACACACACACACACACACACACACACACACACACACACACTTGAAAGCACCAAACGAAAACTCTATCCATTAATTAGAGTGTCGCCATCAATTCCATGGGGTCAGGTATTTTCTGCTCCACACACTGTTTCTGCGGGCAGCACCAGTCGCCATAAGGTTGTGGAGACAGTATTTGTGTGGCATTGAGTAGAGAAAGGTGTTGAGTCTTTCCAACCGTCCCTCTGTGTGTTTTTTTTAACGCAGGAGTTTAGATTGAGACAGACAGCACTGACACACACAGACTAAACTGTGCTGCACAAAAAAGCGACAGAATAACAAGGGCTAGAACTCTTTTGGAGTGGATGTCTGTTTCATCATCCCCTTCTCCTCCTCCTCCTCCTCCTCCTCCCTCCTTCTCCCCATTCTTTCTCCTTCACATTCCCTCTTTTTCCTTTCTCTCTCTGCCTCTCTCGTCTCCCTCTCTCACCTGAGCTTTGATATGGAAATCTCTCACCAGCCACAGCCCGAGGCAGGTTGACTGTTTCTAAAGATGTATTTGCTCAAAGCCGCTCAATTTCTCATCAAATGCTCACACTGTGTGTATAAAAGACAAATTCTTTCACTGGGAAAATAACAACTAACAGCCGCGTACTTATACAAGGCTTTCAGCAGTCTGCAAACCCCAGACTTCAACAAAGAGGTTTTTCCAAGCCCAAACCTTCAAGTTCCTAATAGCTTATATAAATGTGTCTAAAAAGATGGTGATCCTTGTGCAAAGTGGAGAGCTGAGATCTCTAACTATCTTGTCGGTAGTGATACTTTAAATGAGTGTTTGTGTAGACAGTTCTTTCCCACTGGTTTACAAGTCCTGCCCTGCTAGGTAAATATACCACATTAAGAATGGCCAGCAACCTCAACGTCTACAACACTAAGCCAAATAAAGTGACAACTGGAAACCATTCAAGGACGAACAAAACCATTTGTAAGAGAATTCGAATTTAGAAAGAAAGTGAAGAGAAAAAATATGTTTTACTTTAAAAATGCCAATGTTTCTTTCAAAATTCCTGTAGAAATATAAAAAGGTTTCAGTCAGAATATCCTAAAACTTAAGGTGAGTCATAGTTTACAATTCATTAAAAATGTGAGTTCACCAGTTAACGTAGGTTTGGGAGCAGGACCGCGCCTCTTATCACCTTTCAAGCCTACTTATACCTGGTCAACCCATCCTGTACGGTCTCAGTTTCCTAGGCACACCATCCCTTTCCCCGACTCCCCCCCTTCTATAAAAGGCGATAAAGTTTTCCCATGAATATGTGATATGAGATATGAGTATACAATTCCTCCTCGGCATCGGGAGTTGCATGTTTAGTCTATGGCGTTCTTCACACTTTTTTCACAGAATGTTTTGTTTGTATGCCCCCTGGCAAATTTTGAAGAATACTGAGCACAAGCGCCTTGCGCTCGTAAGCGCCATCTGTGGAGGGCTCTCAACATGGTGTATAAAGAAGGCTTCTTTCAACCCCATGCATACCTATTCCATCTCGCACTCCTTTTTCCAGGTACCGTCTGGGGCCTGTAACTGATTCGGGTGACTCTACTCCAGAGACGGATACCCCACCCTGAGTCTCCTTCTCCCTGGCCTTCATCCATGCCAGAATGGGCTAAACGGACAACTTCCATTTATCCCTACTCAATATACTATACTTCCTCATTTTATGAAACCTTTTTAAAATGAGGTTTGTGACGAGGTCCTTACTAGTGAAATATACCTTTAATATATGAAGGTACAATGGTGCCAACTGCTCTATAGAGAGAAACAGTAGCACAAATCAGAAATCTAAGGACACAAGAAAATAGATACAATTTCTATCCCTTCCTTTGTTCTTAAATTAACACCAGACAGAAACCAGGTTGAAATGAATTACCTGATGTGCGAAAGAACTGCTGTCATCACTTTACTTATTCTATATTTGTTTTGACAGCATCTGAACAAGTGAAAACGTACAGTAAATAAAACCAACAATTAGGAGTGCACAAAAAGAAAAAAAAAGAGGAGAGGGACTGATCACATTTCCAGGCTGGCCCGACTTTAGACATTGATGCAATTCGTAACTGATGTTAAAAAAATGTCGTACATTTACAGAAAATAACTCATGACGCTGATAAGCATTGTCTGATCACAATCACAATCTGATCGGCTCTGGTTGGAAAGAGCCGATCTGCTCTGCATTCCTAAATAAAAGAAAAACACACCCAGATGAAATCACACAAACTGAAAAAATCCCTCATCTGTTTCCTCAGGAATGTGTGATCCCAAAAGGTGTTTTGCAATATCAACAACTCCTAAGAAAAATTCTGACACCTTGCCATTTTCACAGTGAAAAAAATACAAAACCTTTGCATATACTTTTAGCAACAATCAAATTTTCTTCTGGACTTTCAATTCTTTGATTATAAAAATTAGAGCCAAAGCTGTAAATTACCTTCCAATTTAAAATTCAGGGACAAAAGATCAAGAGGAAAAACCAAGAGAGCTTATTTCTTTCATTGACATCCTATCGTGCTTGCAGGTGCATGCGTGCACACACACAACAACTCGCACAGCTATGAAATATTAACACCTATGTGGAGAGTATTTCTGTGTGTGTGTGTGTGTGTGTGTGTGTGTGTGTGTGTGTGTGTGTGTGTGTGTGTGTGTGTGTGTGTGTGTGTGTGTGTGTGGTTTGAGGTGGGGATTGCTTAAACTCACCTGTTTTCTCTGCTGGGGGGAAGATGAGCATGTCAGATAGGTGGATAGGGAAGACAGCTGTTACACACACATCCACCCTCCCCACCCCCCCAACACCAGGGTAACCTCATGGGGATTAGGAACACCTGTATTCAGCCCTGCACAATGAGCTTTGGAGGCAGTTAAGCTAAAAAGCCTTGGGAGTTATTAGGGGATGGGGGATGGAGCTGGTTTGTCTACGGGGGTAAATGTGTGCCAAACTGTCTTGATGCTAAATCAGACGTGAGAATGATAATATTCACAACGTGACAAATGAGAGACAGAGTTGTCAGAAAACTCCAGAGAGACGAGGCATGTCATGTAAGATGTGTACACACAAGTGTAAATGGTTCATTTTGCAGTGTTCACCAAACAGGTGTTCCCATTAACAAGTGAGCTCCGAGGGGGGATCGAGATTAGAAAACTGGCAGAGAGAGATGGAGACAGAGAGATGAATGGAGTACAAGGTTGCTAATAGGGAACAATTGAGTCTTTATGGAGCATTTGCCCTCTTTTCTCTATTTCTAGGGAATGTACACTTGATTAGATACATTTACTGTACAGTTTATTGTCAGGTTGTCTACATAAACACACACACACACACACACACACACACACACACTCTTGTGAGGGGGCAGCACACTACATCCCCAGTGTTTGCGTAGCTGAAGCAAACTAACCTGCTACAACACAGTTCAGCCCACAACTTGCATGGGAGTACTGAGCACCACCTACATACCAGCAGGCTAACACACACACACACACACACACACACACACACACACACACACACACACACACACACACACACAGCGAAGTGTCACAAGCTTCAAACCTGACTCCCACCCAAACCAAGCCCCTCCGTCTCATTTTCTTACCCTCTTTTCACACCGGGCCACACCCTAACCGTTGCCCACAAACCTCCACACTTTGGATAATTTTCAGTGTAACAAGCTCCACCACTTTGGACAAACCCCACACGCAACTTCGGCTTTAAACAAAGTAAAACCGAAAGGTAAATTTAACCCAATTATCTTGTTTAATCAACTTTTTTTTTTTTTTAAAAAAGGTCCTCATTCATGAGAGATAACAAAAGTGGGAAAATGTTTTAAATCCTCCTTTGCAATTCCACAAGCAGCACATTTTTTTTTCCATCTTTCGGCCGATCGCGCCTACACTCCTCCTCCACTCATCCTTGTAGCTGCTGTCTTGGTCTGTATTATATTTTCCTCGTGGAACAGACAGATGGAGAAGGTGCAGACATAAAAACACACACGATCCACACACACTGATGTCCACTGCTCTTGTAATTCTAATGGTGCGTTCTTTTTGTCCACCGAAGTCGATTTACGAGTCGTTTTCCAGAGTTATGAACCGGAAGTTGCAAAAAGAACGCCACCGAGGTCATATATAAGACTCGTCAAGTCGTCTGAACTCAGAGGACCCCGAGTTCACTTTCAAACATTGTGGTTTTCTACAATTTTAAGCACTTTTGTCTTTGTTGTAACCAAATGAAGAAGTCGTACACATAGCACTGTATACTGCTACCTATAGGCATGTCGCTACAGTCTTATTATGAGTTAAATACCGCCTAATTAGTTATTTTGTAGCCTGTGCAGCTGAAATTGGCTAGAGATGCTCGGTTGCTATATGACAACAATGGCTTTAATGGCTTTTCTTGAGCAGAAAGCAGAGCAGTAGCCTAACGTTAACGTTAATCAAAACGTAATTTTCATGTATCAAACTGTGAAATATATTTGTGTAATATGTCAATAACTGGGTGAATAGAATCCCAAATGTTACTAAAAATGTTACAATAATCCATCTTTTCTCCGACTCGTAGTATTGTGTCACAAAAAGAACGCAACAACCCGCGGTTATTCGTTTTTCGACATGGATGTGACGTCACACTCGAGCTACTAGTCGTGATTACAAGACAAAAAGAACGCACCATAATACTACATAGCCCTACCTCGAGGGAAGCAACCTTGGTGGTGCAGCAGGGGGAAAACCCACAGGCACAAAGCATTCTGGGAGATAGTCCATGCCAAGATAGTGGCAATGCCATTAAAGTTGAGGATTGTCAACATTAAAAGGAAAGATAAGGTATCCTCTGCTCATGAGGTGCAAAATGTGCACAGATGGACACACACACACACACACACACACACACACACACACACAGTAGGACTAATTTAATTATTGAATAAAAGACTTTAGAGGGTTTATCCTATCCAGTGTCAACCCTTAACTCTGTAGTAGGAAGGACAAAACAAGCAGACAAATCCAGTGAGGCCTAAGACAATTTGGCAAAAAAAACACTAGATGGTCTCTTAATCCCAAAGATCCAGTTAGCCCCCATCAAACAGAGGAAAATGCTTAGATCCAACTGACTGTAGCCTACACGCCATTACAGCCAGAAACTGAGAGGGTGCACTTAAAATCAATGTCAAAAACGGCTTGCTGGCACTGTTAAGTTCCTCAAACTACACAAACTAAAATACAGACTATTCTGATATAGCGCCTCCCAAACAGAGAGGTGGAGGATCTCTTTTCATTTGCTTAAAGTAAGTGTACTGCTGAGTGTCTTCCCAGGTGATGGCTTTAAGTAGGCTACCTTTACTGTCATCTCATCACCAATATGTATCATATAACAAGCTTCTGCAAAAGAAATAGTATGCTGTGTTAATCTAAATGTGTCAAACATTATCAAAAAGTTTGCAAACCCCAGTGCAAAGAAGACACAGGGTGAGATCTGTGTCGCTTTTACAGATCATCTGTTTAAGACTCACCTTGCTGCAGGCTGTATGCTGGAGGGGCTCGACACACAGGCGCACATTGCTGTCTACATACAGAGCGTGAATGAAGTGGGGTTGTTCCCCTCTCTCACATGGTAAGCATGGTAGAAAATGGAGGAAGACGGAACTGACCGGTTTGAGAGGGCATACACAGACAGCAGACATATACACACACAGCACAGGAGACAGACAGGGAAGCAGCGAGACGCTTTCAGCTTCAGCCGCCAATAAACACTTGACGCCACACTTTTCAACTCTCAAAACGGATCAGATGATCAGCGGTAACTCAACAATTAGAATAAAAAATACCCAAGAGCACCATCTGCAAACACCCCCCACCGCCGCCTTGTCTTGTCTGGTACTCTAGGGTTGGGTGTTGACGCAGCAGAAATTTCCAGCTGGAGAAATCCCCCGTTTGGAGGTTATTCGAGGGGAGAAGGAGGAGGGTTTAAGCCCTTGTCTTCCAGGCTCTGAGCGCTTTCATTTTGAATCCCCTCCAGACGGCTGCACGGAGCATCACTCTGTATTTTGTGTGGCACAATATCTGTGCACAACCATATATCATCCCAGAGCCGATGTAGGCGATTAGGTTGTAATGCTGTTCAAAACTTTGCAAATTTTACCAGGATCCGCTGGTTTCATCAAACTCGATCAGCTGGGATGAAACCCGACAGATGATTTACATACACCTGAGCATATGTGGGATATTTCTTAAAAGTACAGCCTGCAGAGAATTAATGTGTGCAGGTTGATGGCATCCATTCACAATAATATTCTGCTAACTGGGGTTTCTTTCCTGCGCGCTGTTAACGACACACCATACACAAGTATTTAGCCTACATTTAGTCCACTAAATGTCTTAATGTATTTCCATTTTATTGCATTCCAGTTATCCTATTAAAACACACATCCAGACACATTAAAAAGTAGCCCAGGTATCAATTGCATTTTTTCCGTTGTAAAACAACTGTTTGTGTTCCCTAATCGGCTACATAATGTGTCAAATGCACAATGTGCGAATCCCGTCAACGACTGACAGCTTCTCCAAATATCAACAAGCGCAATAGACAGCTGGCTGTCACGTATGGAACAGGTAGGCGTACTTTCAGACTGTCGCCTGCTCACTCGGCCGGGGTGTTTAGCTGTCAAAAAGCACTAATATGATGCCAATGGACTGGAATAAAAAAAGCAACGGTAAAAACAGACAGACAGGCCTCCATACAGTCGCTTTTCCGACGGCCAACTATCACAGTGCCACGATTGCGAAGAGTTGCATTGTGTCATGTCTCCAACCTGTGCGCCCAGCAACTATACCAGCTGTAGAGACGCGATGGCTCCGTGAGGCAGAAAACTAATTGTTGACATGATTTAAAGGCATGGAAATCCTGCGATATCCTCCGCCGTCTGAATGAAACCTCTAACCTGTTAGCAGGGGAGCGGAGCTCAGTGCTGGCAAAAGGGCTACTACTAATATAAGGAAGTCAGACATAGCCTACCTGTTACCCCATGGGGTCTGGAGTGGACGCGGTGTCGGTCCTTCGGAGTCCAATCTGGTGTGACAACCTGAGAGAAGAAAGGAGGGGATGTCCAAAGCACTAGGTACTGTCCTTGCTCTCTTCTGTATGCTTTCTTTAGGTGTTATTCCCCCTGTTTTCTCCCACTCCCCGCTCTTCTTCCTCCACCAGCCCCTTTTCTCTTTCTCTCTTCCCTCCCCTGCTTTTCCGTGTCTTGGTATCAGGAGCCTCCCCCTCCTCCTCTGTCTATGTCTCTCTCTATCTCACTCTCCCCCTACACTTACTCTCTCACTATCTCTCCCTCCGTGTCCCCGTGTCTCCTCTCTATTGCTCTCTCTCTCTCTCGCTCTTTCTCTTTCTCTCTCTCCCTCTCTCTCTCTCTCTCTCTCTCTCTCTCTCTCTCTCTCTCTCTTTCTCTCTGGGCAGAGTCAGGAAATGAGACAACGTGAACGCACACACCGCGCGGATCCCTCTGATCTAAGACAAGTCCACTCTTATCAGATTCCCTCAGGCAAATGCTGTAATGTAATAATACATGACAAATTATTATTATTATTATTATTATTATTATTATTATTATTATTATTATTATTGTTGTTGTTGTTGTTGTTGTTAATATTATCATGAGTCCTGTGTGGTTCATGGGGCTTTTGGCTTGTGTGTCTGTTGCCATAGGGCTCAGTGTAAGTACCAGGGGCTTACTGTAACTTACCCCCTCTTGTGGCACAAACAAGAAAACACCAGTCACTCACATAAAAAAAAAAAAACAAGAGTGACATTTACAGTTTGACACAGTTTGGCTGGAAAACACCTCTCAGAACCATGTGATGTGCAGCATGCATGGCCAATTTTTGGCAAAATATCTGGGGTAATTCCACCACAGCCTGATCTCTCCTTTGGATTTTTATTACACTTTGTTTTCAATTCAAGGGGGAAATTATGAGTTGACAAACTGTGAGAGAGAGAGAAAGAGAAAGATGTGGAATGTAGTTTCGTAAACAGCTACAAATAGTTTATGTATTGCAATAGACTTCCTGGTATTTAGGCTATATGTAAATAGCCTGGTCCTACCAGACTCTTGTACATGAAAATTGAGCGTAAGTGGTGGAGCCAGGCTAATATGTAAAGGACTCTAGATGTAGAATCAGAATCAACTTAATTGGCCAAATACTCAAAGGTGGAAGTAGTACTCAGACCCTTTGCATATGTAAAAGTATCAATATAACAATTTAAAGATACTCTGTTACAAGTAAACGTCCCACAGCCAAAACTTAAAAATACTCATTCTGCAGAAAATGGCCTGGTATATTATTATTTATGACATTATTAGATTGTTAATACGGATTCATCAATTTGTAAGCTGCATTTCACTGTTGTTGATTCCCAAGGGGTGTCTCGTTTTAAATACTTTACAGTTTGGTAGTTTAGTCCTGTGGTTCCCCCAGTAGGGGTCGGGCCCCTCCAGAGGGTCAAGATAAGGTAAGAGGTAAAAAAAAAGAAAAAAGTTTAATCTTTAACGATTTGTTGGATTTTTCATTATCATAAATTTTTTATGTACGTAATCTGAAAAGTAACAAGTAACCATAGCTGTCAAATATATGCAGTGGAGAAAAAGTGCAATATGTACTTAATTACTTTCCACCACTGCAAGTACTGTATGTTAACATATACAAGGAATTTGACTGGTGATGTGTCAATGATTCACAAATGTACAGTAATTCCTGAAGGTGAATGACAATGGTTCAAAGTACAGAACCTGTCTAACCTGTCCTGTGTGAAAAAAAGTGAGAAGCAATGGTAATGAAAGTTATTTTGTGTGTGTGTGCATGTATCTCACTGTCCATATAGTCTACAATTGTGTGTGAATGTCTGTAGTAATGAGGAACTGTGGAGGGACTCTTTTCTTAGGAAATAAGAGTACACGTACATACTGTCACCAGGAATCGTTATAGGTTTGAGGAAGTGGGAAAAGTTTATGGGGAAGAGAGCGGGTGACACAACAAAAACATGTAGTACATTTGTGTGTGTGTGAAGAAAGGGATGCGTGGCATGACACAGCAGAGGGTACAGCCGTGCCTCCATCAGTCTGGTTGGTTGACTGCCGAGGGCTGGATAAGGGAGAATGTCAGGCCATGTGGATTAAGGCTGTAGGTCTGTAATGCCCAGGCACAGATCTCTCTCTCTCTCTCTCTCTCTCTCTCTCTCTCTCTCTCTCTCTCTCTCTCTCTCTCTCTCTCTCTCTCCCCGAGTAGGGTCCACAAACACAATCCCTGCCTGAAACAAGCTGCTTTACTCAAAGCCGGGCTCCCTCACGCCAACATGGCCTTCCAATCCGCCTGACATGACAAGCATGACTCCGGCCTCCCCCTACACCACCTCCTCAACATCACCTCTCTCTCTCTCTCTCTCTCTCTCTCTCTCTCTCTCTCTCTCTCTCCCTCCCTCTGTCTGCTTATGGATGGGTTTAGGCATCATTAGGCCACTTACACATGTATTCAGTCAGGAACACTCATCAAGGCAATCCACTCAGGAGGGAGAGTAGTGGTGTGAGGGGGAAGAAAGAATTGTGGTTTTGTGCCTCCGTGTGTGTGTGCACGTGTGGTACTTACAGTATGTTCACAAAGAGTCCTCGAAACACAAGTTGATGTATGTGTTGTGGCCTGGTGTGTGTCTGTTTGCATTTTGGACGGGAGGTTAGTGTGGCAGGCTAATCTGCTGCTTACCCAGTTAAGGGATAGTCATTCTTCTAACGTTTTCTTCCTTTCACAACTCGAGTTTGACTTTAAAAAAAAATATGGAAAAATGGAAAGCATGTTGTTTACGCTGTTAAAGTTTGTCACTGAGGCCGGGGAGACAGCATTAAACAGCAGATCCATGGAAGAGAAGACACACACATCTTGAACAGCAACAAAGGTATGAGGTATGTAAACACACTTTAGGAAAAGTTTTTGAAGTCGAGCATTAATTTACTCTCCCAGCTTTCCCCCCTGCTGAGGAACGCAGCGGCGTAATTGGTCACATCAAATTAAACAGCAAAAACATCTACAACCGTCATAAAAATAGCACAAGACGCTTTCAAAGCCCCATCCACTACCCTTCACTATCAATTTACCAAGGGGAACAGCTGTGTGCTGCTTGTGCCATCCTAGCCCTGCTTGTATAGAAAGCAGAGCCTGCAGCTGAAAGAACACTATCTCTACCAGGTGCAGGCAGGGGATGGGGGAAGGCTTTACAAAGGAATATTTGGCACAAGGTGTGAGACAACAATATGTGTGAAGGTGCAGCTTAGTGATACTCAAATCAGTATTGGGAAAGGACAAGGCTTTTATAAAGAGTCCTCCCACAGAGGGAAAGAGAAAATTAAAAGTATGGGAATCAAGTGCAATGATTGTAGGAAGATAGAAAGGATTGAGGGGCAATAGGAAAAGAAGGAAGGAAGGAAGGAAGGAAGGAAAGATGGCATTAATTAAAGGTGGAAAGAAAGCCAAAGAATGAGCTGATTTCTCAAAGAAAGTGTAAATGAATGAATTGCAATGACAAATGACACCAGGAGAAGCAGAATGAATTGAGGTTATTGGATTTACAGGATGTATAATCACCTGGAGGATACAGAGAATGTGTTTGTGCCCGCTGCCCACACATGTTGTTCCTGTGTGAAGGCAACATGCACAGGGAAGGGGAGGGGGGGTTGTTCTGTTCACACCATTGCCGCTACTGCTGTCCTTGTGTCACCCATAGGACTTCCTGTCCTCCCTACAGCGGCCGGCCTTTGTGTCTATTGTATGTATATGATGAAAAGGTGCCTCTGGACGAGGATGCATATAGAGCGTTCGTCATCCCTCTAGTCTTGGTGTTCTTTGATAAGGACAACTCCTGGCTGACCTTACTGTGTCCATCTGCATGTGTGGAGAAAACACATTTATTTCCCCCAGTTCAGAGCAGGAATAATCTTCCTCCCGAATGAAAAATAGGCTTGTATTCAGGCTTTTCATGCCCTGGATTTCTGAGGTTTCAGCCCCTGTCTTCATGCTAACCCTGCTAGCCACTTTACTGGCGGAATTCAGATCTTTTCCTGTTTATTATATCCTACCTCTCTGTGTAATGAATCCTACATTAAACTGCCCTCTCTCCCTTTGCATTGTGCTATCTCCGTCTATCTTTCTGCATGTCTACCCTCTTGATCCCTTCCTCTATTATCCAACCCCCTCCAAATCTCATTTACTCCATTGGAAGTAGTACGAGAAAGAGAGAGAGATAGAGAGAGAGAAAGAGAGAGGGAGAGAGAGAGAGAAAGTGAGAGGAGTACAAAACGACCTTCTCTTCCCCGAAGCAAGAACATCTTATTGTGGAGGTCACCGTCTCAGTGCAGCCCCACTACTCTGCTTGTTTTAATGATGCACAGAGCGGAGGGAGGGAAAGAAATAAATAAAGAGGAGACTAACAGAGAAGGAGAGAGAGAGAGAGAGAAAGACAGAGAGAAAGAAGAAGGGGGAGTGGATGGAGATGGGAAGATTAGGCTATTTTTTTTCTCTGTTCACCCCCACCCCCTCTCCTACCTTCCCTCCCCCTATTCTGTGTAGAAAGTGCACCTCTCTTTCCACATCCATCTTGAAAGGTTCTTCTAAGCTGTGTAACCTCTCAGCAATATTATATATTATTGCTTGCCTCAACCCACACTGAAACCTGGGTTGCTATGCTACAATAACATGACCTCTCATCTCTTCTCCTCCACTACATTTCCTTTCTCATTGCTTCCTCTCATTTGTGCTGGGAGGCAGGAGAAAGGGTTAACAGCACCCCTCCCCCCCCCACCCCTGTTCAGCTCCCCCCCATCTGGCCTCTCTGTCTCTTTTATGACCTTCTTGGGCTCAGTGCTGCTGTTTAAATTGACCCCGCTGATCGTGTGGGGTCATGACCCCATTCCACACCACAACAAATTATCTTTGACCCTTATGGAAGGGTTAGGATCGTTTTTGTGCTAGTCAACATCTATCTATGTATTTATGTACAGTATGCGGCAGCTATCTATCTATCTATCTATCTATCTATCTATCTATCTATCTATCTATCTATCTACCTGCGGGAAAGAAGTAGCCAAATAATTTTGTATGGCATCCACAAATTATTTTTTATAATATAAGGTATCAAATGACAAGTTGAAAACAATATGGCATTCTAAAAAGGTGTTACTCATAGTGATTGAGAGTGACAGAGAATTGTCACCTAAATTTGCAGCTCCTCTCGTCTTTACAGAACTTTATAGCGACTTTCAGCTCATTGTTTAGATGTCCGGAAAAGGACTTTATTTTTTTACCGTGTATTTAGTAGCTAAAGAGATTTCCCTCAGGAGTTGGTAGAGAATAGAAACAGAGCTAAGAGAGAGTGAATATTGGACATTAACAATTGGCCAGAAAGACTCCAAATGAGCACTAGGGTTGCTCTATAACTTCTTAAGTAGTAAATAAGCAACTATCACTACTGCTAATACAGTAATTTTGCCGTGTCAACTTACTGTAAAATGTGATGATATGTCAATGTGGTGTTCACAAGTTGCCTCCAAGTGGCCAAAGAAAACTGTTACTGTAGGTTTAAGTAGCTTCCACACAAAAAAAATGTCCACCACTGCTATCTACCATGTCTGGCCTCTTTCTTTCTGCAAAAGATAATTGAAAAATGTTGTCTAGATAGAGCTATAGATACATGTGGGCTGATATGAACTGCTGGTTCTGAGGCTCTCAACCCAAATCATAATGCACAGCCCGAATTCCTTGTTACATCATCCATCTCCAATCCCTTCCTCATCCTCCTCCTCCTCCTCGTTCTCTCCCTCTGCCATCCTCCTCTTTCTCTCTTATCTCTGCTGGCCCCTTCTCTTGGGGGTCGTTCGTTTTTGTCATAATCACCTTGGAGATTGGGGACCGGTGCCCATGGCAGAGCTGAGCTGAGCGGAGGAGTGGAGGAAAGAGGATGAGAGAGAGAGAGAGAGAGAGGAGGGGGGTTTCTTGAGATGC
>NC_041337.1:16531924-16558038 GCF_004354835.1 Perca flavescens
GTTGTAAGTCATGGTGTCTGCCTCCACGTCTATGAGTGTCGGCACACATCTTTGTCTCTGTCTCACTCTTGCTCTCCCTCTCCTACTTTCTCGTCAAGGCCTCAGAGTGTGAGGCATGGCAGGGTTGTACTAACGTGGTGTAAATCTCGGTCTGGCACAGCAGACAAGTCCAAGTTGGTCAGTAGTTTATGTATTGTCCAGGAGGCTGAAGCCAGATGTCTGCATGCCACCAGCATGCATGGTCAGTGTCCATCTATTAGCCAG
This sequence comes from Perca flavescens, assembly GCF_004354835.1. Taxonomy (NCBI): domain Eukaryota; kingdom Metazoa; phylum Chordata; class Actinopteri; order Perciformes; family Percidae; genus Perca; species Perca flavescens. The sequence goes on from NC_041337.1 coordinate 16,532,189, forward strand.
ACCCAGGCTGGTAACAGTGTTATCGAAACTGTACTCATTGTTTCCTTTAGGATCTTTTTTAGCAGTGGGGGCAGGTCCGAACACCCCCCATTTCTTTTCAGAATTTTTCGTTATCGAACAATCGGACAATTCTTTTCTCAATTCATTGATTAATCCTTTTGTCTAAACATTAGCGAAGCTGCCTGCTATGATTTTCCAAATGCCAAGATGATATATTTAAATTGCTTATTCGACCTGCGATCTAAAACCCCAAAATATTTATTTATATTTAATATAATATTTACTATCAGATATGACAAATAAAAGCAATCAACACATGAGAGTAGAGCTGCACGGTACTGACAAAAAACAGTCGATCAACTTATTAATTACTTGACTCATCGTTTTAGCTCTAATTTGGACAGAGCCAGGTTAGCTATTTCCTCCTGTTTCCAGTATTTATGCTAAGCTACGCTAATATGCTGCTAGCTAAAGCCATATACAGTATTTAGCACACAGAGGGGTATTGGTCTTCTCATCTAACTCTCTACAAGATAGCAAATAAGCATATTTCCCAAAATGTCAAACTATTCATTTGAAACTACTGTATACATTCTTTACAAATGTGTGTTACATATTCTGATAAAACTGATACCCTAAAATCCCATTAAGTCCCATAATGATCGAGATGAGGGACACTGCCAAGTTTTTTTAGAAGGAAATACATATTATCGAAAACATCACATCTCAGTAAAAGACACCTTAACAAATCTTGAGCCAAGTTATGCTACTTTCATAATTAAGACTGAATGGCCTGATTATTATTTATTGTAATTTGATGCTTTTTTAAATTTTCTAACCTTTGATTGAATCTTGTTTTGCACAGAACTCGTGAATAATGCATTATGAAATAACTTGACGACACAACAAAATGTGCCAAAGGTCATGAGGGAGAATACTTCTGCAAAGCACTGTAGACAGGATCCAGCTGCAGGGAAGCTCTTGATGCCCCCATCCTCTAAAGGTCTTTCACGACGAAACAAAACACACACACACACACACACACACACACACGCACGCACACACATTATTTTGTCATACTTTGGACCAGTTGCAATTACAGGCAATGAGACATTACTGTTGACTTTGACCATAAATATGTATTGTTCTGTAAGTTGCTCAGAATCCCGTCTGAATCCCTGCAGTCCAATCAAATGTAACACATTCTGCAGAATTTCCAGGACTGTTTACCAGCTGATACAGGCTGCCAGGCAGGTCTGAGAGTCAGAGAGCAGAGGTCAGAGGTCAGGATACAGTAATGATTTAGTATCTACAGTCATGAGACATAAGGGTCAGGGCCAAGACAATTTAGATAAGAACTCTTTATCTGTATCCACTTCCTTTATTTCCTCCTTTCTTTCCCTTTTCAAGCACAGAAAGTAGAGTCAGAGGTTAGAAAGTAAAAGCAATTTCTTGAACTTCCTGTTCTTAACCACTCCTTTTAGGCAAGGCATGCCAACAACTGTGGTTTTAACTCAAAAGTAGTTTTCTTTTTTGTCTATAAACAGCAAAGCGGAGCCCCTGCTCGTCGTCCTCCTCAAGGCCAGACTGTGCTGTTGATGCGCTTACTTTGCATCATGAGTCATGTTACGGTAAGACATGATGCATATCAGACACTTGAGCTTTGTAGTGCTTAATGCAATCAAGCTAAAGGTTCCACCCATGATCTTGGAGGAAAGCTCAAGGTAAAACCAGGAGCTGACTACTGAAATTTCAATACTGAAAACCACGCCAGAGCTCTTGGAAACTTGCTGCTCTCTAGTTTTAGTCCAAGAGAAGCAACAAGACACCATATTACCAAATGAAAAGTCTGAAAAACGTTGGGGAAATGTTCACGAACACTAAAACACATTTTAGTTCAGTTTAAGGTTGAGGGTTTATTAGACTTAGAAACTGAAACTACTACTATTATTTTCCACTGCACAATTTCAATGTTAAACTATTGCCTGTGTCTGCTTCTAGTCATGCCTGTGCACGATTCTTTCAAGGTGGGAAACTGTCCCTCACACATGTCTCCCATGTTACTCTGTCCTGTCTCTTGTTACCGCATGGCACGCTCCTGCAGCCTGCACACTTCTTCCTTCCGGTCCTATTGTCAGAGAAGGCTCGGGGAATCCCTGCACTCGGATATGAGGCCCTTTGAAACCTCATGATCTCTGATGTCCTCACCCCTCCTCACCCTGTCCGATATTCGTACGGCTAAGGGGCCTGTAGGTGAGGGACAGGACATGCTTTCATACCCCCATCAGGCAAAAAATTCCCACATACATGCATAATTGCACACAGACACTGAATGGAGGCAAATCTGTGAGTACGGGAGAAAAAAAAAAGGACAAGGAAAAAATAAATACAGAAAAAAGACAGACACATATAATATGAAAGGCTTAGAGAATAAAACAGCTAGGAAAAGGTGAGACGAGCAAGCAAACAGTATCAGGACCACATTAGAAGGAAAAAAAAAAACGTTTCTGCCTCAAACCCAAAGGGTTTTTAAGCACAAAAAGCGAGAGAGAAAGAGGTGTAGAGAGAGATAAATGTAGAGGGTTGACCAGGCCTAATGAAGGCAGGAGGCTGCTCCTTGACAGCTGTAATGAATAACGCTAAATACTATTAAGTGGTACAATCGCTGTTCATTTAGCAAAATCACCAATATGGCTTCATGAGAGCTGAGCATCACGGTCACACTTACAGTAACTGAGCACTTTACTCCCCCTTCCCTTCATCTTTTTTTTTTACCCTTTCCTCCACTGTGTCCCTCATTTTACAGAGGAGCTCAGCGTAAATTCTTTCAGGAAGACTTCTAAACTTCATGCACCTCTCTTTCTTCCTAAAACTGATCAGCTGTTTGAAGGCGTTCACTTTTCAGTTAAACAAACCAGAATTGGCCATGAATTTCACGAGCCAATCACAGCATGACTTCCCTGCTTTAAATCTGTTCTTCTCTCTGCTGCTGTCAGTTGCCATTTCAGGCAAAGCATGCAACCCTCCTCCTCCCCTTCCACCTCCAGTCATCGTCACCCACGGCCCCCTGGGTCCTCCTCCTGCAGACCGCTCCCGTCGGCTCTCCGGTCTTCGGGCTCCTTCACCACCACCACCAGTGTCTAGACTGTCTTGGCTTCTCTACCCCTTTAAAAAATATTTTTAGAACGATGGAGTCTAATCTCCGAAGACTCTGTACAATTTATATTATGTATATGTACAAATAAACCTTTGCATATCTGCAACAAAGTCTCTCCTGATTGAATTACTCTCTTCCTCCTTTTTCACCCACCAAACAACCCAAAACTCTCACTTTCCTTGTCATTAAGCAACTCACTGTACCATCTCCATCTCAATTTCTCTGTCTCCACCAGCTGTTCTGGACAGTATGTAGGCCATTGGTATAGCAATGTACTAATAGCAGGTGGGTAATTGTCTCAGACCGTAATGTGTGGTGGTTTAACATCAAACAGGACTGCCCAGCTTCCCCTGCTGTCTCCCGACTCCACCTGAGACAGCGATACGGGTCTGTATAGATTCTTTTACTATTATAGTCGAGTAAAAGAAGGAATAGAAGACACAAAGTACAAATAGATTCAAGTTTGTGTCATCACCAAGATCATTTTACTATAATAGTAAACTATTTTTACTGCCCTGTGCCACCCCTCCCCCCCTCCCCCTCCCCCTCCCTCTCCCCATTACCCACACAGCTTTGCCTTAAACTCATTTTGGCAGGGCTAACTTTAAGAGCATAAGGAGAAGGAAAGAGACCCCCTCCTTCCACCTGGGCAATTAAAGTGGGAGCCAATTAAAATGAGTGTAATAGTCCCTGCCGGGTGAGTTGTTAAACAAGATGGGGGTTATTGTCCTTGGAGGAAATGGCCCAGAACTCAAGACATCTTTGCTCTTCTGTTCGATACACCTGCCCCTTCTACACCTCCTGTCCAAACTTTGCTGCTCCACAAAGATGAGGCTCTTTTTAACTTCAACTACAAAAAGGCACACATTTCTAACATCTTCTGAAAACTCCCTGATATTGTGACTCTTCTAAGGTGATACAGAAAAAGGAAACTAGTTTTAGAAGCTGCCACATTTGCAAAGTTCAGGGGGAAAAAAACATACAGGAGAGGAAGAGGGTCTACACTGGGTCAATGGATAACAGGGATGAATTTCCATATCCAACACAGACCATCACCCATGTGTGTATGTGAGCGAAGAGATTACAGGAAGGCCCATCTGTAGCTTCCTCTGCTGCCCAGTGCTCCAACAACTTCTACTTTATTACCTTTATTTAAACAGAATGATTCAGAATAGAAAGATATAACAACGATGAGCAATAAAAAAATAACCACTTTATTAAACATAGCGAGTATGTTATGGCTGTTTTGCAACAAACATGGCACTGCTGTGGCAGATGATTTTCTCTGGCTAGGTGTGACACTGTGTGAGCATGTGTGAATACATCAGTCCCATGCTTTAATGTCTCAATCTCAGGAGATTAAGGGCCTAATCAAGCCAGCGTCTGCCCTAATGGGGTGAAATTGAAAGATAGATATGGTACTTTACACAGCTGATTAACCAGCAGACTGTGTGTGTGTGTGTGTGTGTGTGTGTGTGTGTGTGTGTGTGTGATATTGTAAGAATATTTCACTACAAGCTCATTAGGCTAACCATGTTTGTATTTTTGTCATGCACACAACTAAATAATAACAGTAATAATTGCCTGTGGACTACACATATTGTCAGAATGTGTTAACTGACGAATGCAATATGTAGATTTGTAGTGCAGCGCTCACACATTTTAACACGGCTTGTTGTGCTGCTTCTGCACGATTGCTTCTGGAGCCCAACCAAAAAATTATCTAGCTAATATTATTGGCCCCAATTAGCTTATAACAGATTTATTGGTATCGCGGTCAGTCGATAAGTACCAAATTACAGCACAGAAATGTTGTATTTGCAGTAATGTAAAAACAATGCTGCTATTAAATACAGTAATTTGTCCAAGAAGGACAACTGTTTCACTGTAAAATTTGCCACTCTACATCTTGGTCACAATTATGAAGTAACCAAATTAATGGATCCTTTCTTTGTTAATATTTATTGTTAAAACAAATATTAGCATTCATCAGAATTTTATCCTTAAAAATAGTATGACTGATGCTAGATTTATGAGAAAGATACTAATATTGATATTTGGGAGTTTAAAATCTGGATATTTATATGTATTTTTACATAAACACAGAACATAAACAAGCAATCTTGATACCGATCTCTTAGATACCTTTTGACCGAGATACATACTGAGTAAGACATTTTTTTCGTTGAAAAATCAACTTGTCAGTGCTCTCTAGCGGTCAAATTATGTTGTGGAGACATGTTTCTAAATTACATCAAACCTAGTTTGACACTGCTGTAGGGCAATTTCTTGGTTTAGGCTCTAGTTGTTTCTAGAGGTGTTACAAGGTGAAACTTGCAGGCTAAAGGAAATTCCTCAATGCTACTTAAAAGTTTCCCAATCCCACTGAAAAGCAGCTTAACATAAATCCACATAAAAAAGTTGGACATTTCTTCCTGAAAATGAGATTTCACTGTGTGCATGTCAGTAAAATCTATACTTCAGTTAATGTATCTGCATATACAGGCATTCACCAGATTGGGTAAAGGACAGAAGGGATAACGGTGCTAAACCAAATATGGCCTCAAGCACAGCAATCTTTAAAACTTTTTTTTTCTTTTTTCATTTGAATAGATCTGAGAGAAAATTATTTTTTAAAATTACTGTTCCACAGTTCAAGTCCAATTAGCTATTTCTCAGAGCACATCGTAAACAATCAGACCTAAAGGCTCTCTGGCAATATCTGAATTATGCATTGGATGTTTGATTGATGGCAGTGAGCTCCAAAATTGTATGTTGATTGAGCGATAACTGCTGTGTCAATAACAAGTGTTTGATAGATTGCTAATAAGTGCTACTGAGCCTATAACAAGTGAGCAGTGGCTGTGTGTGTGTCTCCGCAGGGGACCTGTCAACCCATCAGCCTTATCAGCTGGGTGAGAGGTCTGCATGGCGTCGCTGAATATCTCTTCACCTCTGGCGCAAACACTGTGGTGTCTGGCGCATCTCCTCCCAGTGGAGTGCGGAGGAGCTAAAGAGGGCGCTGCACACGAAATAAAGAAACATGAAAAGAGGACAGGCGAGGAAAGTGTGTATGTGTTTGTATGTGATGGTGGGAGTGTGGAAGGGCGAAAAGTGAAGTAGCAGAATGTGCATAAAGGTGCAAAAAGAAAGTGTTTTGTGTCAATAGGTGCTGAAAATGTGGCAAACCGTGGGATAGCACAGGTACATGTGAAAGAAAAGAAAGCTAGTGGGTGTGCATGGTTGTGTTTTGTGTCTATGTGACTGTGTGGAGGAGACACACAGAGAGCAGCGGCCTATGCAGTGTGGTGGAACTCTCTCTTCTCAGCGCATTTGGTTTGCTCCCATTCTTCATTAACTCCATTAACAGATGAGCCGCGGCGATTAGCGAAGCTTCCCGCTGATTCAGCTCTCACACCCCCACCCTCCCTCTTCCCTACCCCTCTGTCGCTACCTCGTTCCAACACTCCTCCTCCAACTCACGTCTGGGGTCTGATAGACCATTCAGCCCAAAGTCACAAGGAGAAATGTACTGTACATACATGCACACACAAACTGGCACACATGAAGAAAACATCATGCCAAAATAATGGACACTTTCTAGGATTTTAAACACAAGACATTTCATAGTTTGCCACTTAAGCCACAATAAGTTAAACACCGGGGTGTGCACAGAGGGCCATAAAGCCGGTCTATCCCTCCCTGCAGTGCCTCTTTCTTCAGCTAACAATTTTTACTGCTCTGTGCCATCTTAAAGCCCTCTACTCCTCCAGCGGGCAGTGCCAAGGGGGCAGTCTGCCTGCCGTACACTGTGCCATTAGCCACGGCTGGCTCTTTAGCCAAGAGGAAAAGGGAAAACAGGCACTGATTGCCAAAAGGTACTTTAGAAGAGGGAGAGGGGAAAGAAGAAATAAACAAAGAGACAGACAGGCGAAGGAGATTTTCCTTTTATTCCCCAGCATCTGTTCTATAATAGCACCAATTAACAGATTAATTGGACTTACATTCCTCTGTTGTCCCTCCTTACTGCCTCTTCCCCTCCGTCACTGCACCTTTACTCACAGTGAGCTAAAAAAAAATTAGTATCATGTTGCCACTGACTGACTCTTCTGGCTGAGCAGTGATTTGGATCCTCTTTACAGCTGTTTTAGGTGCCTAGACATACACACGTGTCACAGTTCAGATGGCAATCCTCTCTGACAGGAAAATGACAGCATTTGTCCACCTGTGAGTCACAGAAGACCGAGGCCTCAGTTCTGACTTTTGAGCGGTAATAAATCATACAACAAAGAATCTGCCACTCGGAAATCTCTCTTCCTCTTCCATCTGAGATCTGAAAGGTAGTCGCAACGGTTTTCGGCACATTGGAAACAATAACAACCACAACAACAAAAAGACTTTAAAATGCATAAACATGGGTTTATTAAGGGGCTCGGTGGATGCTTCTTGGATGGATCAGGACACACACGGTTACACACCACGCTATTTTTTTTCTCTCCATCTTCATCTCCAGTGCTCTGGTTTTGCATCAAGAAATTAATGACCTGCCAGTTGACTGAAGTGAGGCTGTTTTTTTGTGGTGTGCAGGTTTGTGACTGTGTGTCTGTACAGCTGTGCACACGGGTATCTGTGAATGTGTGCGTGCATGTGCAAATGCTCATTTACATATGCCTTTGGTTTTCTGTGTGTGTGTGTGTGTGTGTGTGTGTGTGTGTGTGTGTGTGTGTGTATTTTTGTGTTAACGAGAGCCTGTGCTCCAAGCAGAGCAGTGGCCTGAGGATCCCAGGGTAGAGCTCTTTTTGCCCTTTCTGACACAAGAAGGAACTTGCTATAAATTATTGACACTCCCCAACCTATCTTCTCATTTCCCTCCTATTAATCTCTCTCTGCCCCCTGCATTCAAAACCTCCACTTCCTCAACACACAAACACTTAAAAAGGGAGAATCTACCTATGCTTCCCTCCAAAGAGCGCTGTGACAGAGGCCTGCTGATTGAAGCCTTACACATTGCTCCTGTCTTGTTACTCTCCCTGCACATCACAGCGTTGACTCCAAGCACCACAGGAAGCTCATAACATACATACTCACGACAAATTAATTTTACCTCTCTCCGAGCATCAACCTCTCCCTGTTTCACTCCCTCTCTCCATCACTCTTCACGCTGAAGACGAGAGGAGCCGTGCCATCTGGCTGCGTGTCAAAATAATATCATTTAATTTGTTACGTGATTAAATGGCTTCTTTTCAGTGGGAAGCTCTGACTCCTAAAAAGTACTTCCAGGCTCTATGCATCGTCTGCCTCGCTCGCTGTGTTTTCTACACTACACTATGAGTTTTCTTTGTCCTGTTGTACCGACAAAGCGATCGCTTCTTGTCTCCCTCTTCTTTGTCTAGTTCTGACTGTCTTGTCTCAGGCCATTTTCAGACACTGGCAGGCTAACCTTCTCCTTTCACACAGGCTCACATTATTAGGATCCTAAATACAACAAAAGGCCCACACAATATAGAGAGAGGCGCATTGGAAAGTGTAAGAAAATGGAGCAGGCTTCCATTCTTCCAGTGACTCGTGCCTGTCTCCTACATGAATAAGAGGCATGGCTAAACGTGCTGCATAATTTGTACTTTTAATGGCAGAGCCTTCCATTCCTGTGACATGACTTAATCAATAACCAGGCCTGTCGTGAGTCTCAGCCCAGACTCGGCTGGCGTTTTATTAATTTTGAACAGGCACACTAACTAGGCGTCTGCTAGCGAGAGGCATTTCACACAGGATAATAGGCACCCTGGATTGATAGGTTCATTCCATGTATGCTCAAACCCTCATCCCTCTTTTCCCCTATCTATCTCTCTACCCCCTTTATCTCTCTCTCTCTCTCTCTCTCTCCCCTTTCTTTCCTTCTTTCTGTCAAAGAGTGATTTAGGAGTACTATGGGACGTCTGTGTGTGTGTGTGTGTGTGTGTGTGTGTGTGTGTGTGCACGCGGCGTGTGTGTCAGCTGAGGAGGAGGGAGAGATGGATAAATAAGAAGGGAAGAAGGGATAAATAAAGAAGTGGAAAGAAAGAGTGAGACTGAGGTTGTGACAGAGAGTCCTTGTCTAGATAATAGAGAGCCGTGACCTACACGAGCATCCACAGTATTGCGATATCTGTCTCAGGAGACCAGGAGGACACACACACACACACACACACACACACACACACACACACACACACACACACACACACACACACACACACACACACACACACACACACACACACACACACACACACACACACACACACACACACACACAAACCTCAGGGGTCAAGTTTTTCGATAACACACATGAGTATCCACAGTTAAAAAAACGAAGATGGACTAAAATGCACAGCCCATCCAGAAAAGACACACACAGTCTCACATGCAGATTAAATATGCACAGAGAATACATTAGCCTGCCAGTCACCCTGATCTGTCACCCCTTTGACACCAATCAATTCAACAATATGCACACCAAGAATGACATCACTTGAAAAGAGCAAAGCACAAACAGGAAGACACACCAAACAGCCAAAAATGTCACTTAGGGAAATAAAAAAAAAAAAAAGAATAAAATAGGAAACTTTAGATACTAAAAAAACCAAAACTATGAGTAGTTCTCTGGTTCAATACTAATGATCATGTGAAATTTAGCTTTAAGTTCTATGATCCATTCAGATGGTCTCAGTGTGTCTGTATGTGTGTGTGTGGGGAAGATAGATTAGATGCATGAAGACTCAAAAACAAGCTGCCTGAAAACAACATTTTGAGAGCGGTAAGAGTGAACCAAAACAGTCAAGGTTCAGGTCGGACAGATAAACAATGAGCTGAGCTTCATGATAAAAGCTTCCTAAAGCCGATGGCAGCTCCAGATTTAAGACATCATTCTCTGTAGGTTCATCACTACGAGCGACCACTTTCACATTGTCAGACTGTCTCCTGATACATGCTATCATTGAAATATTGATTATAGCAGCTTTAAGCATTTCAAATAACATAAATCTAAGTGTTTTTAAATAAAAGCGTCTTTTGAACAATATATATAACTTATATATACATAATTTTAAGAATCAAAGAAGCAAACTAATCTTTAAAATTGTCAAGCACATGGTCGACAAATAACTTTATCCCTACTTCCTGCTAAACGTCACTTCATTGCTCTTATCTCTTTGTGTGGCCTTGACGATCATGACATCCACAATAAGCACAAAATGCCTCCACTGTTGTAGACACCGTGTTTATCTCTGACCAAATACAGCACGGGACTGCTCACGATGAGGGTGGAAAGTTCCACCTCATCATGTTTGGCCGGCTTAGATTGCTATGCGTTGTGTATTTGTGCTTGAGGGCTAAAAAGCAGAGAACTAAACATTTAGCCCCTGACACGGGGCAAGCCTGTGACTCATCTTGTTGATAGGCCCAGGGACAGAGGGAAAGACAGATGGATGGAAAACAGCAAGGCGGCCGGTGATGGGGGGGGGGGGAGGGGGGTGCAATAGATAATGTAGGTTTGGGTGGAAGGGAGGAAGAGAAAACAAGGATCATGTGTTTACCAGAGGTCGGAGAAAGAAGGAATGCATCTCTTGAGATGAGTCAATATTGTTGACAGCCTCCTCCTCCTCTTTCCATCGTGACCAAACACCAGACAATGAACAGCTTATCATACTGGCACTACACAATAATCACAATAGTCAATAACTCTGCATGCATTAAACTGTCTCTTGCCTTAACACAGATTATTGGAAGCAATATTTTGCTTTTCAATAGGATACAGGTTGTACTCTGCTGCTGTGTTGTGTTTGGGTAAGTTATATCTGAGAAGAAGTTAGCAAAGATTGCCATTACACAAGTTTTATAGTTCACTGTCCAAGAATTCCTAACATTTCTCTGCCCATATGAGATGTTTATGACCTTTGTGTTCTGGTATGTACCACACAAACACCCACAAACTTGCAAACACACTCAACTACACACACACAATGGATATGACTCTGGTTGTTCTGTGCTAGAATGATTCACATTCAGCTTGTTCTCTTGAGTCTGCTCCCTCTGTGGAATAAAATGTCTCGCCCTGAACACTCAGATTATTACACTTTAATTAGGACATAGTCAAGGTTTGTGTTGCTCAGACAGTACAGTCCATTCTCGTAGACACTGGAGGATTGCTTTAGTCACTGATCTATCTGATTGAAATTTACACTTTAGGGTCAGATCTCCCAAATTACAAAACATGTTTACATCTAGTGGTATCTAGCCATGCGAAAGTTTCTGCCTACAACCCAATACAATGGAAGTCAATGGAATTTCTTTGTTGGTGCTTAGATCATTAAAACATTTTAGAAAATTCAACTAAAATCCCTTTCCAGAAACAGTGTCCCAGTTGCTCAGGATAATACATAAAATACACTGCCAACAGTTTTCATTGGGACGTTTCTCTGACAGAAAGTAATTCCAATCGTAATTGTCACAGTGAAATCTGTGGATTATCCAGAGTAATAGGGGCAATGGCAATTTTTTCAAGGTGTGTAGTTTTGTGTAGTGCTGAATTTAGAAATTTAACTCAACAGAAAAGTAATGAACACTAATTTTGATAATCAATTAATCGTTTAAGTCATTTATCAAGCAAAAAATACCCAACATTTGCTGATTCTAGACTTTTAAATCTAAGGATTTGCTGCTTTTCAATGCTTTATATCATTGCACATTGAAGATGTTACCTTGAGCTCTAGGAGATTGCAATGGCTATTTTGATTTATGTATATTTCAAAGACTAAACTATAAATACATTTAACTATTGGCAGGTTAATGAATGAATGAACATAATCTTGCAACCCTAGTTTTGAGCACAGCAAATTCAATTCTATTCACCTCCATGAGGTCGAGGCAGAGAAAGATCTCAAACCTTAGCCTCATCACAAAGGGTAAGTGAGAAAATATGCTTCTTCATCATTTGGATTAAAATGTTCAGAGAAGACAATAACAGGATTTGAGCATCAATAAACTGTTGCAATTTTACATTTTAAGGATATTACTTTTCAATTGACCCATGGTTTGGTTTGCATCTTCATGTTTCCTGGCTGTCTGAAGTTCTGATGTATGTGAACCACGCTGATATAACTGAACTCCCTCCTATGTCTCCCAGCATTCCAGAGACTTCATGTCTTTATTTAAGCCTCACCTGGCATCTGCTCAAAATTACACCCTCCTATTCACACTTGGCTCTTCCTTACTTCACTGGCCAAACCTTTTGATCTGTCCCAAACCAACCCTTTCACTGCCCATCTCCCTCTCTCCCGCCATCAATATTTCATAAACGTACAGTGACAAATTTATTTGAATGCGGTCTCCGGCGCGGACGCAGAGATGGATGGGCCGTTCGGGTGGTGGTGGGCTGGTGAGCGGCATGGTAGCGAGCAGCTTTACAAGATACATTACTCACACGCCGCAGGCTGCTGGTGGAAGAAAGGGGGGTCTAGGAGAGATAGTGTATGGGGGTTTGGAGAGAGGAGGGGGGCATTGTGTGTGAACTGCATGCATGTCTATCAGAATGTGTTAGCAAGAGAGAGAGAGAGAGAGAGGAGGGGGCTACTCGGAGACTTGAAGGAGTAAATTTATCATAGTTATGGCTTTCTGAGGCATCCATTTTCCTGTGGTCTGTTGACAGCTAGTAGTATCTGCATACCCCCCTCCCCCCCTACCCCCACCACCGTGCGTGATTGACGGCACTGGGCTTTAACCTAACAGGCCTGGTTACACACTTCAGCGCTAGACACATACGTGTGCAAGCACACATGAAAAACATACATAACCTGAGATTTTTGCTTATTACCAATATTCTGTGAAATGTACCCTGCAGGTCATTCTTTCAACTCATTTCAGCTACAACTGAGTCTAGGATTCAGTTTGCCACAGTGACACGCCAATGACTTTTGATTGACTGTAATTGGATAGTAAAGACAAATGTGTTCATGTACGTAATCTATTTATGATGTAAAATGTTTTCACATAATATCAATGGCCACATAACTTTGGTACTTCAGATTTCCAAAAGACAACCCATTTTATTTATTTGAAAGTGTTTGCTATATGAATGGTGGACAGAACTTGGGGGGTAGAAAAAGAACAAAGCGAGAAACCGAAGACAGAGATAAAGGGGCATGTATGCATACAGGTAGTCTCGCTTTGCCAGACCCTCCTCCAAAGCCAGCTGAAGGAGGGTCTGGCTACTCCACATAGCATTCGGGGATGGTAGGAAAACGTGATCTGGTTAATTGGCATTTCTTTAAACCAATCAGAATCGTCATGGGCGATGCTAAACTCTGCACAGAGCTGCTGCAAAATAGTCATGCGAGAGAAAACTCAGATTGGACAGATAGTCTAGCTAGCTGTCTCAATTTACCCTGCAGAGATCTGAGGAGCAGTCAACAGTAGTCCTCATAAATCCACCGAATTTAAAATTCCAACACAAAGAAAGCGGAAGGAAACGATAAATACCCCGGAAGTGGAACGCAAAGGATATAGACTAGCATACCGGTAACTATGTTGACGGTGAATATCCAGAGTAAGTAATTTAAATATAATATACCTTTGCTGTGTACACAGTGGGGACCGCCCCAATAACACAATTACAGAACACCTTAATACAGCTTGATGACTTCCCACGAGTGACACAAGTCTAACTCTACAGCTACGAAAGCAAGGCTCATTGTAAAGAAAAACTGAATTGTTGGATAAAGTATTGACGGTGCTAAATGAAAATCCAGGGGATTATCAAAGACCATGAAAGTCTGCACTAAATTGCGTGGTAATCCATCCAAACATTGTCAAGACATGCATCACCAAAGTCGGCAGGCTTCATCCTCAGGGGCCCATGAATGTCTACAAAAAACTTAATGGCAATTCCTCCAATATGTGTTGTTGAATTTCAGTCTGGGCCAAAGTGGCGACCAGATCGACTGACAGACAGACATTGCCATCCCTAGAGCCACGCTACTAACTTGGCTAATGATTGCCATTTTGCTATCACCCAATTGTCAACCAATCTGAAGAACACCAATTTCTTGTTCATGTATACACAAAACCAGATTTCTAATTCGCTTTTTATATGTGCACATGTACATGACAAAGACCTCAGACAGAAACTGCAGTGTATCGGGATTAAATACAAGTAGCGATACATCCTTGTTTTTTTAAAATGATTCCATCTAAATTCAGCCCAAAACCAAAATTCATACAAAAATCACCTCTATAAGTCCTAAGTTGTTTACATCGACATAATTAATTAATAAAGACACACAAAAAAGAATCAGCATTTTGTTTGTCTTACAATCGCTTTTTAAAAAAATACAGTTTTTCTTGCAGAACCTGATTTCTCTCTGTAGCCTGGTTTCTTGTGTGCATGTAAACATAGTGTTTCTAAAGTCTAGTCTAAAGCTACAGCCAGCAGCTAGTTAGCTTAGCTTAGCACAAACACTGCAAACACAGGGAAATAACTAGTCTGACTCTGGCCAGTGGTGACAAAATCAACCTCTACAGCCCACTAATTAACATGTTATAGCTTGTTTGCTTAATATGTATCAAATGTAATAGTAAAAAATGACAATTCACTATTTTATGGGGCGAATGTGTTCTGGACTACCAGACTCCTATGAGAATGGTATCAATCTTCTAATCTAACTCTCCGCCAGAAAGTAAAGAAGCGTACTTCCCAAGATGCTTAACTACTGCTTTCACCTGGGAAGGAGTACACACCTCCATGACACATGTTGTTGCCAACGGCTTTTTTTTTTTCACATGCAAGCGAGGAGTTTCACCAAGAAGGCACCACGCATTGAAGGTTCATGCACTGTTTTATTATTATATATATATATATATATATATATATATATATATATATATATATATATATATATATATATATATATATATGTATAAAAAACACACTACATGTGTTGCAGCGGTTGTACAGTTCACTGTGACAGAGAGAGAATGAAGCTAATTGTTATACTAATTATCACGACTACTGGGAGAAGAGAAAGGAAACTGATTATACCCAAAGAGAGAGGGGGTGAGAGAGGAAGAGCGATTACCTGCATGTGAGTAGACTGTCATTAACCTCACTTTCCTCCCCCTCACACACTGTCCATCTTGTGCAGTTCTCTTGTCCAGTGGAGTGCCAATCTATATCCAATTGTTCCTCTCGCCTCTCATGGCCCACACTAATTGAAGGCAATGCAAACATGCTTCTAACGGACTCTTATCTCACGCCTCCCTCATCCTGAACATGTAGCTACACAGACACACAAGAACATCGGTACTATATACTGTATACACACACACACACATACACACACACACACACACACACACAACTTCAGTTTGATCTAACACAGAGAGCAGAAATATATGTAGCCATTGTGCCTCCAGAAATAAGAAAGTTGTCCACCAATTAACAACACAGTGGCAGAGACATAGAAATTAGGAAAGTCTCCTTGTGCTGTAGGCTCATATGTTTCACAATAAAAGGTAAGTACAGTAGGAGATGAAGGAATGTATTTCACAGCATTTTAAGTTTTGTTATTAAAAGGAAATGGAAACTGGAAACATACATTGCCATCCCAATATGTACAATAGTATTTATATAGCTATATTCTGATACAAGAGTATTCACCCACTCTACAGCAGAAGACCTGCATCTTGTAAATATATATATATATCCGTTTACCATGTTAAATATAAACACCAGTGTCTGGGGACCCATAAGGGTTAGCTAATACACTGCCATAAAGGCATAATAGAGGTGGTGTGATCACAACACGGGTAATATTATCAGTCTGAGCATAATGACTGATGTCTGCAGAAAAACCTGCTTTGCATATACAATTGTATGATTTAGAGTCACAGTGAGTGAACCCAGTGAACTATGAGAAAGGGTGACTCACGCAATGTCACGCACAGTTCCTGAACCTCGCTCTTCTAGAAGAACGTGCACAAATTGGTCTTACATAACTAGTAATACCTGGTGCTCTTGCAACTTGATAACTACAAACATATACACTGTGTGGCACACATACCCACAAACCACAGTTATTTAATTACAGCTGCTATTACTAGGTCATTTTAGCTCTATCATGTTTTGTTTACTGGGTAAATTTCCAGTACTTGAAGAGGCAATGAAGGCCACAATCATGCTTTAAACAATCATCACTCCAGTCTTTCAAATATACAATTGATAGAAAGAGTGAAATACAGAGAGAGAAAGAAAGAGAAAAGTAAGAGATAGACAAATACAGGGGTAGCCTGTGTGCCTTGGTGTAATTAGAGCACAAGAAAACAACCACTGTGCCGGGAAATTAACTAAACACACACAGGCGCGCAACACACACACACACACACACACACACACACACACACACACACACACACACAAAGTAGTTGGACCACTGAGGATAGACCGCCTCTACTGACGGACCAGAAAAGGTCAGCAGCAAGTCTGCCCAGCCTTCAACTCTAGATTCCAAAACACACATGAGGCGGAGGACAAATAGATAAAACGTTTTACTCTATAAACACAACCACAGGGACATAAATGTTTTATAAAATAGTAAATAATTCCCTTTGATTTTAGTGCCCTCCTCCGCCTCGACAGCAGATGAATGGAATTGTTTGACCTAAGATAAATCCTTAAAAGTCATTTAACTCCTTATAGTTAAATGTTCACGCAAACCAATAATGACAAACAAAGAATTGAGATAATCATATTTACCTTTTGTTTCCACAGTGGTTACATTGCACAGTATTTTTATCATCACCTTGTTGCTAAGTCCTTATTTGCCACGCACAAACTGGCTGTGCCACTTATTTTTTATTGTCAAATAACCTCATTGTGGGACACGGCAGAGACGGCCAAGTGGCACAGACTGCCAACTGTTGACTGTGAGACTGAGACTGAGAGAGGATGGATGTGTGTGTTCTTCCTGGACATATTGCTGCATCCCCTCACACCTCTGCTTGTGATGATGAGGCGACAGTGTGACCGCTGGTGCCAGAACGCTGGGAGCTTTGAGGGTGCTGTTGGTGGAACGGTTTGCTTTAGGGTGGGGTGGGGTCTTGAGGGAAAAGCATTTTGAGAGAGGCAAGGCAAATGATGTGTGGGTGAGAAACAGACCTCATCTGATAAGTTAATACTGACACATGGGCCTTTAACATTAGTATGCAAGTGTGCGCGACAACACTTTGGCTGCACTTTTTTTTTGTTGTGTTCACACCTTCTGCCCAATTGGGGATATTTATCACTGGTAATGCACAGACTCAATATCAGGGCCCCAGTGAGTACATGTGCAATTGAGTGAGTGCGCGGCGGGCGGTGTGCGGCGTAGGCATGCATGTGTCATGTTTAAGCGCAGCAAATCGATATGAGGCGTCATCGCTGGGTTCTCTGCTCGCCTGAGAAAATCACACCGTGCTCGCCCAAACCCCTGCCAGGGACAAGACCCGCTGACAGCACCGCATTGTTATTTCTTCATGTTTGTCAGATGTGGTGTCTCGATGCACATGCACACATACACTCTCACACACACACACACACACACACAGATGTTGTCAGCAGTTCCCATCTTTTCAGACACCTCTCACTCCCAAGCGAGACAGAGTTTGTCAACTCGTTGCAGACGACCCGCCTGAATCCACACACTCCTGTTTCACAGTCCCATTTCCAAAACCATCGACTTTCTTTCTAATTAATTTCTTAAAACGACTTCACTCTGTTAAACTTTTTTTTGGTTTGCAAACCAGCAATGGCAAAATCTCAACAACTTTAAAAAGAGGAGTGCTTTGGATCACCGAGCTCTATTAGCACAAAAGCCTTGCAAGCACAAACACACACACAAACACACACACACACACACACACACACACACACACACACACACACACACACACTCAGAGGGTGGAGAAGAGTATCGTCAGTCCACCTCATGCTCAGACAGGCTACTCCTGTTCCTCCTGCCTGCAGCAGGCTGGCCCACTGCTTGTGTCTCCGTCTGCAAGCAGCCGCCTTTTCCAGCTCAGCAGCTGAGAAAGTGCCAATCCCACAGTTTAAAGGCCCCACTGGCCCTGCCAGCATGATAGATAGTTTAGAAAATGAGGACGCTGCGGTTTAAAAAAGGGGAGAGGAGAGGGGAAGAGAGAGAGGAGAGAAAAAAGGCACGCAGCAGCAGCTGTCAGACAACACAGAGCCCAAGCTTCCATGACCAGGCTCTTAACAGAGAGAGAAACCAAGAGAAAAATGAAAGAGGGACTTCTGAGAGGTGAGGCCTAAGCTGTCAGGTGTCGAGTAGGAGCGGACTCAAATGGATGAGAAGATAAAGACATGCAAATACAAACTGCTAGGGCAGAGATTAGATTACAGGGTGTACATGACAGTGAGGGGACCTCCCAACAGTTCTCAGCAACCAGTATATGCACTATATATAAAAATGTATAAGGTTTGTTTGATCTGGTTAATGTTTGAAGGATGTGTGTTAGCTTACAAGAACGCACCACAAAATACCTAAATGAAAACTGACATCACTTGGTGTTTTTTATTATTTATTTTTAGTTTACAGAGCACCATGCTCCATGCTCATGATTTTACCTGAAATGCTAGATGTAAAAAGAAATGATTCTACCCTGTTCTTTTCACCCACCACTCAAACATCACATTGCATCTATTTGACTAAAGTGTAGGAGCAAAACACCAGTTAAAAAACTGATGTGTAATCTGGGATCTTTTAATGGAATTATGCTTACTTCACTTCTAAAATCAATTTGTGGAAGATAAGAGCACTACATTCATCGAGTAGGAATCAAATTACGTGAGTGCATGTATTGGCACTGATTGACATGAATATGTTAATGCCATAATGTACAAGGGTTATTAGCAGGTTGTTTGAAATGTCACCTCTGTCTCTGTAATCTTGACAGACTGTCAGGTTGACTCCTAATGTTCACACCACTGACACCTTCAACCCCTCCCAGCTCCATCACGCACACTCACCACCACCGCTCACTCAACAAGTGGGACTACACTAAAACCTGTCACATGCTACAGTCATATTAGTTGACACACTGTTAGAAAACGAAGATTAGAAAACGATGTCTGCAAATTAAACAAACAAAAAATATCTCACCCTCTACCAGATCCCAACACTGCACCTGCCTCTGCTTTTTTTCTGTGAGCCCTTCTCTTGGCGAGGAGTGTAAATGCGGTCAAATGTGCCGTAATTCAGGCCCCAGTGAGTTGGGCCCATTTGCAGATATGTATATGCCTTCTTTTTTCCCTATTGCTCTCACAGGGGCCCTGCCTAACACTTATTAAACAGATCTTAAGAACATCTCCATTCATCATTGCCACCTCTCTCATGCATCAATGATTTTGAGGGGGGTGTGTGTGTGTGTGTGTCCCCAAGAGGCCTACTGTCGTTTCAGAACGGGAGTGATGTAGGAAGATTAATACTGGTGTGACGGCAGAACCATGCCAGGGAGGAAGGGTCACTCATTACCCATATGACCAGCCATCTCCCAAACACAAAAAAGAAAATGCACGCACGCACACACACACACACACACACACACACACACACACACACACACACACACACGGCAGCTGCAATAAGAAGCTTCTGTAAACTTTTCTCCATCTTAATTCTCCATCCCCTTTCCTGCTTTTTTTTGTTAACTTTGTCCACACTCTCCTCTCCTCCTTTTTCCTGTTTGTCTTTCGTCTGCCTCTTTGGATTTTTATTCAGCACTGATGAAATATATCACTATAGTCTTGTTAAGTTTAGGGAAAATGCCTGGTGTATTAAATGAATTGACTGTCTCCGGCTCATCTTTTATAGTCACAGTGTGGAGGATGTATGGACAGAGAGAAGATGGGATGTGGTGGAGACGGGAGAGGGGTCAAATACTGCAATTACCGCCCAATTGATTTCCATTGGTGTGACGGAGAGAATAAGTGTTACTCCGTCCAATGTTCACTCAACCTGGCAGGGAATCCTCCTCTGAGAACGAGGAAGAGAGGAAGGAGAGAAAGAGTGAATCCCTCTACCAGTCCATTCATTCAGTCAGTCAATTATTGGGATGTTCATTTCATTTCTTTCAAATGTTTATTTGTGTATTGATTTATTCAAGTTGCAGCTGATAATCTGTAACAGCACAAAACATAATAAGCCTAAAATATCTGGACTGGAATATAAATGGATCCTCAATAATCTTATTTTAGAATAATTTGTATTCACCTCTCACTTCAGCTAGACATTTACTCAGCTGAGCAAACCTGACACCACAGCTGACCACAAATGACAGTCCTAATACGTCTTTTAGTGTCATTTAGGACATTTTCTTAAAACTGTGAACAGGTTATGATGATGACACTTGTACCAGTGGTTTTCCCACGTTTCAGTTTTTTTTTTTTTTTTTTTTTACACATTCTGAAACCAGACAGATAAAACTGATCATTGCACTATTAGGAAAATTACACTTCATTCTAGAAAAGTGGACTTTTCTGGTTTCAATATTAGAAACAGAGGAAATTATCTCACCCGCTGGCACTGGCAAGTTGCGATTTTAGGACATAAAAAATATCTTGGTAAAAGAGGAGGAGGGGAGTTTTTTTTTTGCAGTGAGAGGAAAAAGAGGAATACTTGGAAGATGGAGAGGAGGGGTGGTGCTATCAAGGCAGGCTCATGCTTTCTCTGAGGTTTTACAGAAAGTACCCAGACAGGCTATCATAAAGTAAGTGAGTGGGAGCAGGTCCTACCGCCTTTGGCCAAGGCTCCCTGTGAAAAATAAATAAAAATAAAATACATACCACACACACACACACACACACACACACACACACACCTTGTCACTGCTCTCAGCTCCTCCATTCTTCTATCACATCCTCTCTTCCTTTCCTCTCTGTTGTCCAAGTCCCCCTCCTCCTCCTGTCTCCTTTCTAAAAGGGCCAGACTGTGGTCTGTCGAGAATCAGTGGAAAACTGTTTGGAAACCCAAACCTCAGTGAAATTATTTGATTACAACCTCCCATTACTTGCTGGTTTGGAGGTATTAGAAGCTTGCTGAGAAGTAATGATTTCCATTTTGTGTTTTAGTTGTAATACAATATTTGCTGTGGTTTCTTTCCAAGGACAGCATGTAACAGTTGCTTGATTTTTTGATTGTTTGGACATTTTTAAATTGACATTGTCGACATGGAAATACAGATAGAATTGAATGGGTGAAAGAAAAAAGGATAGATTTGAGCCACTGTTGAGAAGAAAAAAAAATGGAAAATGTGTGTAATTATTTACCAAACTGACTATATTACCCCTCACCAAACCAAGCATTATTCTGATTCTATGGGGAAAGTATGAGTTAGTCGGCAGCAGTTGACTAATTAGTACAAAGTCACAAAATTATGACCCTGCAGAACAACAGGAGAGAGACGAGGACTAATTAAGGCTACCTTGTTTCTCACCAGCAATTAAAAAAACAACAAAGCTCGGCAAATTTTCACCCCAAATCTCTCCGTCTCTTTGTCTTTTCTTCTTAAACTATCTCGACCCAATTTATCCTTTTTATTCATGTCTGAAAAAAGGTGTCCAATCATTTTATGTCATTAAAGGTTATGAAAATCACAATGCCATGGCAGGGGAGTCTGGGGTGTGAAAGACTTGTATAAAAGGACTTGAGGAGATGAGGAAGAGAGGTTAAAGGAGGAGAGGATGAGGGGAGTTTGATGACGTAGTTCATCTGGTAGTGGGGGATATTTACTATTTTCTTGTGTTTTGTATGTGCATATACAGTATATAGTAGCATTTGTGCGTGTGTACATAAACACACTCGTTTATATGTCTACTGTATGTATATGCGCGGTGTGTGTGTGTGTGTATATGTGTGTATAAGTGTGTGATTGGGCTGTTTGGCAGGTAGAAGGCTGTGAGTGCAGCCTGTCACAGCCCAGCCCTGATTACTCTGCACCATTCATCAAAAAGTGTCACCTCCCTGACAGCCGCTAATAAAATATACTGCCACAGACCCCCACCTGCACCTGGCAGCACCACATTCACACACATGCACACACACACACACACACACACACCATACCTCCCTCACCCCCAAAAACACGTGCACACCTCACACTGCCACCCCCAGCACCCCGATGCAGCACCAAACACAGCTCGAAATGCAACACATCCTAAAGCTCATTTGCTAATTGCTGCAATTCCCCATCAATTCTGTTTCTGTCTTGTTCAATGTCAACAGGATGATTTAAATAAAATAATGAATTATATAAATAACCAATGGGGAAACGTTACATTCCTCCTTTCCATGTCTTTTTTGCCCCGCACATTTTACTGTCATACTATGGCATATCTTCTGTTTTCAATCGTGAGCACAGGCGTGAATAGAACAAACAAAAAGATTTAAAAACAAAACACACACAGCTTCTTTTCTCCAGCAATACTTAATGGATTGTTGTTTAATGCACCCAAGCTATTCCACGTTTTGCTTGAAAACTTCTCTTGAAATATCCACACTTTCTGTATCACACAATTTGAAATATAGCTACATTGTTTTTGCTCTCATGTTTCTGTATCGATATTTCTCAGTCCTAGCCACCAAAGTTAGTGCAGTGCAAACTTCTGAAATGGCATGTTATTGCAATGTTTGAACAGGCAGCAAAAAAAGCAGATTGTTGCCTCAAAATGTGCATTTGCAACGTAATTGCTTGTTTGCTTTCCCTTATTCTACTTCATTTGTAGTGTGTGGAACACACACCCATGTGGTCATCCTTCCTCTGTTTGTCTATGATTGGAAGGGCAGTATGCGCTGCTGCTGTAATGATTCGTTCTCTACTGTAAGAGCAGCCTTTCGTAGCGACTCCTGTCCGGCTCCGCAGATGCTCCCCTGCTCCCCTGTTGGGAGACAGATGAAGGCAGACTCAACAGGGCTGTGTGTGCGTGTGTGTGTGTTTGTGTGTGTGTAACACAGCGCGTGGGACTGATCTGGTGGCGGGGGTGGATATATATCCTGCGCTGGAAGGTGTCCTTGCCAAGCTGTGTGTCTGTGGGCGAATGTGTGTGTGGACACAAGGCTGTGGCCTTTCTGCTGCTGGCAGATGGCATTTTTTCTGCATTGCCGGGCCACCCTGGCTAACAGGGGGGGACAGGGAGAAGGTGGGAAGGAGGGAGGAGATGAATCTAAGTCAAGAGAGGGAGGGGTGAGGATGGTTGGGAAAAGGAAAACTGTGAAGGGGGGAGTAAGCAGTGGGTGAGGGAAAGGGGTTGAGCTTGATGAGTTATTGGTTAAGGAAGATAGGGTTGATGAGGTGATGAATGAATGCATGATGAGGATGAGAAGAGGACAGGGATATCCAGTCTTGCCAAGCAACTCCAACCTTTCACATTTTTGTTCAATCATCCCCCAATAACACTTTAACACAATATTAAAACATAACTTTTTAAAGAATACTACACTCATAGTATACCATTCTTGGATAATTTTGCTCCTCCAAGCGTGATTCTGTGGTGGTCAGTGTTGCCAGCTGGGCTCCAGTTTGTGCTGTGTGCATATATGCGCATGTGTGTGGATGAAGCACTGCATGCCTGCTGGGCAGCAGGGCTGGGCCAGGTGTGGAGTGGGGAGCAGTGGGAAGATTGGGAACAGTGGGCCTGTTAATTAGAGAGGGGTGATTAATGGGACAGCAGAGAAGGAGCACTGTGTTAGGGAGGAGAGATAAAGGAAGGTGGGAGGGGTTGAGGGAGAAGGCAGGGGGGGTGCAGGGATAAACTGTTTGGGAAAGGGGGGAAATGTGATGTGAAAAAAAAAAAAAAAAAAACGTACGACGATAAAGCCAGTTGCTTAAGTCGGTACTCAAATGCAATCTGGCGCTATCTAGCATGTCATACGCTAAAGAGTTTTTACCAATGCCAATACATGTGTGTTTGTGCGCATCTTTGGTGACGCCTGCCTTGGGATCCTGTGTGTAATTGAGATGTAAGAAGTGGCGTTTAGACAAACACTCCTCAGGGATGTGGGCGTGTAAACACCAATCATTTGGCAGATGCGCTGTGAGCAAATTGGCAGTGTATTCCCGTGGCCAAGCCACACACCATTATCAGGATTGAGACTAATCGTGTGCCGCCTCCCATATGAGGAGCAATTAATACACACCGAATCAAACTGCAAGAGAACAGAGTGAGGAGTGGAAAAGAAGAGGAGATTGAGCGATGGGGAAGAAACGAGTGGTGGTGGTTTATGGAAGAGGGAGAGAGGAGCCGAGGTAAATGAGAGAAAAGATGTTTGTGTGTAGTTTGATACATTTTCGCTGGGATCAAAACACGCTGAAAAATAAATGCTGCTTCTAGTTTTGCTTTCAGAGTCGCCTAAGAATTCAATCTTGTTTTCAACTGGGATAAACTTTCTACAAAAGCTCACAGAGAGGAGAATAAATGACAAATGAGGAAGGCAGGACGGGGAACTGGAGTGCAAAAGCAAGAGAAAATTGACTTGAGAGTAGCCGAACATTTATAAATGTATTTCCACAAAGATTTGACACCCTGATAGTTTTACACTATCTGTATTTCTAGAAAGATGACACTTACAGGGAATC
This sequence comes from Perca flavescens, assembly GCF_004354835.1. Taxonomy (NCBI): domain Eukaryota; kingdom Metazoa; phylum Chordata; class Actinopteri; order Perciformes; family Percidae; genus Perca; species Perca flavescens. Next base: position 16,557,006 of record NC_041337.1, read on the forward strand.
ATTAATGGGAGGCTTCCCATTCTCACCTCAATCCAGTCTTGTAGGCATTGTAGGGGGAGAGCCTGCACAGCCAGACGCCAAGCCATTATTTCCTGTCTGATTGCTCTGCGGCCAGTGCGATTAAGGAAGAAGAATAAAAGGTAATTTTCACTGTGATGGACAGAAGGAGGGAGAAAAGTAGAGCTGGTCTCGGTTTAATCTCCCGCAGAAGGAGGGAAATGAGGGGGGAATGAGGAGGGACAGCAGCGAGAAGAAGGAAGCCATCGCTTGAGGGAATATGGTACCTAAATTAATCGTCCGGCCTGATGGCCTTTTGGATAAGATAAGTAGCATTATAATAAGGAAGGCCATATAAAAGAGCAGACGGAGCTGACAAGCCAAGGGAGACAATTCAAAGTGTCTTTTTCTTCATCTCATACACTGCAATGATTGGTCATTTAACCTACTTCATTATTCCAGTGCAATCATTTTACCCAATCGTAGGGCAGTTTGTGCGTGTGAAAAGACAGAAGGGACAATGGAAGAGAGACGGATAACACAGTGAAAGAATTATAGGCAGAGGACAACAAAGTGAGACTTCTTGGAGCCAGAGAGACAGGAAAAGAGTCAGAGCAAAAGAGATGTTTTTGAAAGCTCTTTGTAATTCATCACCTTTATCACAGGAAAGCCAGGTTGTGTACGTAATTCTAAGTGGTGATCACAACTTCACAGAGGAGGTGTAGACGGAGATAAAGTAACACTTCAACCTGCTCAATAACAGCATGTTTGTCAACTTTGTAGAAGATTTATATCAGATACCATAAACTGCCAGAGAGGTTCTGCTCGGAGGAAAAGAAAGAGGACAAGCCGCTATAGTCGTAAAGCAGAGAAATCAGGAAGTGCTGCTGGTATGTGGGCAGGTATTTACTCTTTGTGGTTTTCACATACAAAAAATACACAAGTGTGAAAAACAAATACTTTTGGCATATAAAAAGGGCTGCAACCGTTATTGCGATTATCATAAAACAAATTAATTAACTAAGAAAATCAGTTA